>NW_017265142.1:478460-551910 GCF_001638985.1 Phycomyces blakesleeanus NRRL 1555(-)
TATACAGATAGTATATCCAAAATATGATAGAGGCTCGTATATGTATATAGTTCGGGAGTAGCTTCTGGTGTGTGCCAGTGTGTTGAATAATAATAATAACATATATAAGATAATGTATCCAAAACATGATAACAGTTTATATATATTTAGTTCGAAAGTTACTTTTGGTTTATGAATATCACCCTTTTCATTTTGACTCGGTAATATTTTTCTGTAGGCTCTTGCTTTTTTGGTGTAAAATGTTTGATGCTTTTTGATCCAATTTCATTAAGTATAATTATAGAAGAATGTGTATGGATCTGGATAGTGTGTTATTTATGAAACATACTAGAAAACATAGTTTAAATTATATTATTATATATAGCTTCTATCATACATTATAAGTATTAACAAAAATATAAATAACAATGCGATTGTGAATGATTTGTAAATATATACCGTGGAATAAAAATCGGCTATAGAAGTATATTCCAATATATCTTGTATTATTATCTATAGATTAAACCCAATCTAATTTTAATTAGAATCTTGAGGAGACAGGATATATGAACAATTTTGGAATTATTTGAGAGAGGTATGATACAAGCTATATATTTATAAGAAAGCAAAACTATTATTACTAGCATATATGTTTTTACGATATTATTATCTTCTGGATTCCGACGGCCCAAGATTGTCAGAAATATCCCTTCAGTCCAGATCGAGCTCAATAGGCGGCCGATCCGGACAGGACCATATTGCTGATATAACATATTCGGGTTTTATTGGTTAACTGAAATTGTAATTCTTATTAATCATACATATGTTCTCTTCTTATCGACACCAGCACTGCCAGAGCGATCTTTGCACCCATTGTTAAAGACTCGTTGATGGCATCTAAGTACGCCCCAAAAACCCCAACGAACAATGACAGCAGCAACAATTGCACCTGATGCGCCAACTGCAACCCCGTCACTGACAACAGCAACAACAACAACAACAACAACAACAACAAAAGCAGCAATACCACTACAGGTAGCACTGCAACACCCACCCAGTCTTTATATGCTACGCAAGCCAAGAAGGGCATAGATGCCAAACAGGCCAAGCAGAAAGTCCAAGTCCGCAGAGTCCAGGGACAACGACTCCTACAAAAACCAACTGGCCCCTCTGAGTACGAATTTGTGTACCTCCCAGCCAAAAGATACGTCAATACCAGGAAATGAGAAAAATCCTCAACTCTTTTAAGATCCCCACCTCCCGCATTCTAGATATTTAATTCCCTGCCAGAGGGACAGTAGCTCTCCTCATCAATGGGGAGTTCCGCGAAGAACTCATCGCACTACTAGGAAAGGCCAAAGTAAGTCCACCGGACAACTTTGATCCCACCGCCGCCAACGTGATCGCCGATCCCAAGTTGAAAGAAGAGGCCATCGAGGTTAGGGTGAGAAAAGCCAGGCACTTTTCGACGCACGCCTGGTAAAAGCCTGCCTCCGCATGCCAACATACCTTGGCCACAGCATCATCCGACACTTCTTGTCCCCAAAGGCTGTCGTAAAGATCTTGCAGATCGCGGTCTCTGACTACGTGGAAGGCCGAAAAACTGACAGCACCATCGCCCCAGTAGCACCAACTAACGCCATGGATGGAATCGAATCCACCGAATCGCCACACACAGCAATAAATGAATAGACGGAAGATGGGTTTATTTAATGCCAATGGACTACGGCCCAAATTGGTGAATGTGATAGATGCTTGTGAGACGAACGATATTGATATTATTTTTGCTACAGAGACTTTCCTGCCTGAGAGCGCCCCTGCTATCCAGTGCCCTTGGACCCAGATACACAACTTTGCCATTCCAACGACGTTGCCAAAGCCAATGGACGGCATCTCGCTACTTATAAAGCCAGATTTTCCTCATCATGTACACCCCCTTCCAATCATTAACCCCCACGTTTTATCGTGTAGGATGTATCCCTATACTATACACTGCGTATACCTCCCACCACGATTGATATCCTCTGAGTGTCAAGAGCAGCTGGTGTTGTTACCCGCCGACAACTTCACCATTTTTTGCGGCGAATTCAACGCTCGACCACACCACACAACTGGGGACACTCGAGGAAGACTACGAAGTGAAATTATGGCAAACTGGGTTAGCAGTAAGAATTTAACATGTGGAATTCGGAGTTGGCCTTCGGCATCCCAACAAACGAGAGAGTCCATACATCTGGCAGGGTCTTCAAAAGTATTATCGATTTCTTCTTGTCATGAGAGGAGCAATTCCATGATATGCAGATGAAAATCCATGACGAACTCGCCTTGGACTCTGACCACCACCTTTGTGAGCTATCTTTTCAGCCTGTGTTTATACCACAGCTCCCGACAGAAAACTCTGTCCGTCGACTTTGGAAGCTTCAACGACTGGAAATCGAAGAGGTCTACAAAAAATACCAAAGACGATTTGAAGTGGGTTCAGGTACACTTCAACGAGAGATCCAACAAACCCTGGAAGACACTTCCATATCGTGCCCTGTTGTCTTGGAGGCCTATTCAGAACGTCTCAATGAGACAATCTATAAGGCTTTGGATGATTCTGTTGGGCGAGCGTCACCACGACCAAAAGTTTGGAAGAACTTTTGGAATGCCGAATTACAACACCTAGCTGACCGGCGTCAAGAACTATACCGTTGGCGACGCCGGGTTGGCAATGACTTTGAACGCATTAAAGCCCATGCTTAGTATGTTGCAGCAAACCAAGATCTGCGAACAGCAGTTCGGGCGGCACGACGACAAATCTGGTACGATTTCTGCGACAAAATCCAAAAGGCTCCTTCAGAGATGGTGAGTGCATTAAAGAGAATGAAGATTCGGCAACGATCTCCGATTTCTCTGACATCTCCAGAAGGACCACTTACAGCCGCTAATAACATGATCGACCACCTTGAGAATGTTTTTGGTGGATCTACGGAAATACGGACTGAACCGGCGGTTACACCAATGGAGAGGGAAGTACCATGGGACGTAGACCAAGTCAAGGAAGCTATTCGTCGTTTGCCACGACGGAAAGCATCAGATATTGATCATATTAGGGCAGAGATGCTCAAGCCTCTTGTATCAACTCTAGGTCCTCTACTCCACATGCTCTTCAAGCTGTGTTGGAGATGGTCGTGGACGCCTGTCGCATAGAGAACGGCACAGGTAGTACCTATCTACAAAAACAAAGGAGCGCACGCAGATCCCTACAGTTATAGGCCCATCAGCTTGACCTCGGTGCTTAGGAAGCTTTTGGAGCGATGTCTGGCTGAGGAACTCCTTTTGACCATGCCAGAATTAGACATAGCCCAGGGAAGATTCCTCGCTAGCCGTGATACCCTAGACCAGGCTCTCTGTCTCCACGAACTAATGAGGAAATACTCTGTTCCCAACCCTGAGCAAGAGCAAGCGCTCAAACTACCAGTTGTTGTCTTCCTGGACATCAAAACTGCATATAATAATGTGTATCGTAACGTCATATGGGACTCATTGCGACCTTTTGTGTCGGAACCCTTGCTAGTGCTACTTCAAAATTTATTTAACAATATTATTGTTAATGTAGTGATGAAAAATATAGCGTCCCGTGGTGTTACGCTGAGACATGGAGTCCTACAGGGTATTATACTTTCACCTTTCTTATATTCAATCTTTATTGATACCCTACCAAGTTTACTTCGGGGAGTCTCCACCCAACCATACAACGTTCGCATCCCCTCTCCCTCGTTAACAAGGTCCCTTCGCTTGTCCTCATACTGTATGTACGCATTTGACAGCCCAACAGCCACCCCTTTGTCACTATTAGAGGAGCTTAGGACGGTCACCTGTAATGTGTTCAGTGTTCCCCGGACGGAGGGGGATGCACCAGACTATCTTCCTATGTCAATGGCTCCTATCAACTGTCTTCTGTACGCTGACGATGTTGCCCTTATAGGCACACCCAAAGATGTGCAAAAAATGTTGACTGTAGCCGAGACACATTCAAACCTTCTGAGGTATAAGTGGAGTCTATCCAAATGCGAGGTTCCCAATGCCCCTCCCAATTCTTCCTTTTCTTTATATGGGAATACTCTTCCCACTTGCACTTCCTTTAAATATTTTGGATACCCTTTTGCTAGCCAAGGAATAGATCGAGCCGACATGTTTCTTAAGTCGCAGCAAAAAGCTTGTGCAGCAATGCGTAAGCTTAGTAGCTCGGGTGTACACATGAACGGTTTTGGTCTCCCTGCGGCTCTCAAAGCTTATCTCATTTTTATCCGCCCCATTCTTGAGTACGGCATAGCCATTGTTCCTGCTAGCCGGAGTGACGTTCAGATCCTGAAGAAGGCCCAAAATATGTGTCTCCGGACATGTATTCGACGGCCCGATGCAACGATGGAAGTTGTTCATATCGCTGCATTAGCTGCTCTACCCAACCTATTCACCCATTCCCGTGCTCTTTAAGCCAAATATCTTCGTCGTGCTGAAACACTACCCTCAGACTCCCTGATCAAAGCTCTTACCACGCAGCTGGACCTTTCCTAAGAAAAAACGACATGGGGTGAGCTTCGTCATAGTGTACTCTGGAAAAAGACCCAATTGCTGAAAGAACATCAACCTCGGTTGAAGGACCCATTAAAAGAATCTTATGTTCTACTGTGCCAAAAAGAAATCGACATGCAACTTGTGAGCGTTAACCGTCCGGTAACCGTCGCTAGAGGCTTGTGCAAAGCTGTCTGGGATCCGGTCTTACTACTGCCCTGCACTCGTTCAGAACGACACCGCCTGATCAAATGGCGAATTGCTTGGCTATCGCCTACACCATCAGTCGAGTGCCAATGTGGCGCTATCAAGGGTAACCGAAACCATATGCTTCTATACCCCGCCACAATCGCTCTCGTCCAAAAACTCTGGTCTTTGATGGACCCTGCTCCTCCCCCAGAGGTTCATCTCATCGACTATGCTCTCAACTGTCTCCCCAGGTCTTTCAAATCGCCTGGTACGTGGTGCGATTGCTGGCTGTGCTTGCTTTCCTTGCTACGTGTAGTTAATCAAACCACCTCATCCTACAATCTGCCAGAAGAAAAAGTTCATGGTCAAATCCTCATCGACCTTGCAGCAAAACTCCGTGCCACAAAACCAACCCGTCTCCACCGCATCCTGCCGCCCACCCAAGAACCTGTTCCTGGTGATCCGTTCCCCCATCTTCTATCCGAAATTTCCACCGTTCCTCGTCAACCCCCTCCATCTGTGCCCGCCCGAAATTGTGCCTAGGAGGACTGACTTGGTCTGGTATCGTTGTGTATTCTGGATCCATAAATGGATCGTCCGAGTTTCTAAAAGGAATCCCTCTTTGGAGTTCCTATCCCTGCTGAAATCCGTTCCTAATTCTGGTGCCGTCAGTACCTAGTTACTTATTCCCGATTCTTTCATGTCATTTATTTTTCTTATATATTTATTTCACCTGTATTCTTACCAGCTGTATTATCTATTTTAATCTTAGTCTTTCTAAAAGCCGTTTTCCCCCACAGGGGGTTTTTTACGTGCTCTCTTTACTGTTTTTGCTGACTATTCATCCTTGTCTCTGTCATGCGTGTTCCATACTTTTTCTTTATTTATCTTTCACTTTTTACATATTTTTTATTCCTCCTCATATTTAGGGGGTTACTTTTATTATTTTCATTTATTCTTCAGCTCTCATCGGGTAGCCAATATGCTAAAATGCGCAAGGCCTAGAAAAACCCACAATAAAATATTTTCACATGTTCTCTTTTTATACTGGGCCGACTTCTGTCTACTATGAGATGTAATATTATATGAATGACGATTCCCAAAAGGAATGAATATTCTCAAAAAGGATGACGGGATGGATGGATAGGGGAATATAGAAGGAGGATGCAAGCCACCGTAAAAAAAAGTTTTTTTTGTTATGATTATGGCGCAGTGAAGGCCACTTTAATATATCATCCTGTCTGAGCGATTGTAAGTGAGAACTAGGCGGTTTTTAAGTCTATGTATGGGGAACAGTATCCCTGTCAATTGATTCTGCTATGTTATTTTAGCTTATTGATACACAAAAACCGCCTGCGCAACCAATTGGTAATAACAGTTTACAAAAAAGTGCATTCTGTCCGAATTATGGATTATAATCCTTAGTTTGTAAGAAAATATAAAAGGAACATACAATCAAGTATATTTTGTACCAGTTCAGCCAATATATTGGTAGACAATTGGGTGAGTGTGCGTATGTGTGTGTGGTGGATTAAAGAAAAGACATATATATATAATAGTCAACACAAAATACAATAACAGCTTATATTTATTCAGTTTTAGAGTAGCTTTTGGTTTATGAATTCTGTCTCTTTTAAAGTAACTTGGTAATATTGCTTTGTAAGATTTTACTTTTGTTTTAGTGTATAAGCTGTGATGCTTTTGGTTCAATTTCACTGAGTATAGTTCTAGTATAGTGTGTACCGATCTAGAAAGTACTCTATCTATTAGACATATTCCAAAGAATAGCTTTAATTATATTCATATACAGACCCATATCAACACTGAATACAATATTTAAGATTTTGCCAAATCAAGACATCAACCTCTTTAACATTCTTACACTAGTTTGCCTACTTTCATTTAATACGCCATGTTTAAAAACATATATACTAAGATATAGTTCTTAAAAAAATAAAAAGTAAATTTATTAAAAAACTAACAATGTGTTAACCCTCCACGAGCCTTCTTCATCTCATGTATGCGAATGAGCATTGACATGCAGTGTGTCTTGCAAACTTTAACCGGAATATTCTTCTACTCTATATGAATAGCTCTCTCCAACTTATTAAAGTTTTTTTGAGAGGGAATTCTGACCTTCACTTTCCTGATAAGATATGCCCATAAGTTCTCTTATGGGGCTGAGATCTGGACTGTTAGGTGGTCATACCATCACTGGCAAGCTCTGGCGCTTCTTCTACTCTTCTGCAAGCTTAGACTTAGGACAAGGAGCATTATCTTCTTGGTAGATAAACTCCCCATCATTGTTCTCACTGAGATATTCCATAAATGGAAGAAGCTTTCTTTTCATCATGTCCATATATGCATACTGGTCAAGCGTGTTTTTTATGGTTTTCAATGGGCCAACTCCTCCTGCTCGTACACAGCCCCAAACCATAATAGAGACTCCTTCACACTGCAGTCTTGTTGTAATGAACTCTTCTCTGTGTCCTTCTTGAGGATATCGCAATACTCTAGTATTGCCATCCCAGCTGAAAAAACGTAAACCTTGACTCATCACTCCAGATGACGCGATCCCATCTCTGATTGGTCTCTCTGGCATGATTAGAAAATTCCTATCGCTTCTTTTTGTGTGATTTTGATAGCGGTGGCTTGTATACAGCTTTACAAGAAAATAATCCAGATCTACGAATAGTTCGACGAATGGAAGACTTGGGGATGGAATGCCCTAAGGTGTCAGACATGAAGGTGGTAAGACCCCGAAGTGTTGTGTCACGATTCGTTTTCATCTCATTAATCAAGTGATTTTCATCTCGCTCATCCATTACCTTCGAAGTTCCTTTTTGCTTATCAGGAAATTCGGTTCCAGTATCTTGTCATCTATTGATTGTGGAATACACTGTTGATAGAGGTATACCATTCTTCTCAAAAATTTCAGCAGCTGTGCTATTTATTATAGCTCCACCAATTATCGGTCTTCTTTGATAGTCTGAGAGCTGTTTTTGCCTGGGAAGAGTTTTGTTATTTTTTGGTGAAACATGGTGTGATTTGAATGAGAAAAGCTTTGAAAAATAAATAAATGGAAGTGTAGTGATGATGTATTGATTTGGCGGAATCTTAAATAGTGTATTCAGTGTTGATATGGGTCTGTATATACACATCTTTTTAATACATACCTAGTCAACTTTTACTTAACAATGTCTTTCTTATAGCATAATAGTATGCTTTCCAGAAAAAAACAGGATCAGGACTTATTTATTTTTGGAATTATTAAATACTAAACTTCATTTTATTAATGATATTGAAAATAATCCGAATCTATAGACATAGAACTAAAGAAATATTCAAAAGTTTTATAGGCAAACGCACGATAGTAAATTATTAAATATGTAAAGTAAAAAATAAGGGTAAGAGTAAAAGTAAGAATACTTGATGGCTAATTTATATAGAGTCTATGGAAATACAGTTTTTTTTTACAAATGTTCTGTACAGATATTAATTTGTGTGGTGAGAAAAGAAATTAAATGTATTCTACTGTAGTTATAGCATAGTATTTTTTCTTGATAACTGCTTTTGGCTTCTTTGGCTTTTCATGACAAGTACGACACTTGATTATTAGGCGATTAGGACAGGTTCCGTTGGGAAATATAACAGATGTGTTTTTTGAACAATTGCATGTATTGTCGGGAGCGAGTACAAGGTTATAATGTCCACAAGATGACATCTTTACACACGCACAGGCCTCTTTAGATCCCTATTTTAGACATTATGAAGGTACCCAGAGAATAATGATAATAGTGACAGTATATATGAGTACAATTGACTTGATATTGTTATCAGTCAGAATAAAACTTACGTGGCTAAATCCAAAATCAATGAGATTAATGTTGAGATTCATAGTACAAAATATGGCAGCTAAAATAATAATAGTAATAATAAAATTCTATTTTTCTTCTAAAGAAAATATAAATCAAGCTTATATAGTTTTTTTTCACCTTTAAAGAATGATATGAAATAGAAATACTATGGCTTGGAGTTCTACAAAAGCCCAGGCAAGTTCCAAAAATAAATGAACCATATCACAAGAGTTGTACAATAAAGACCGAATGCCGATCATTTGCTTGCTGTAATGAGGAGACCAACCTGTCGAGCGTAATGTGCGTTCCCCAAAAACTAGACACTTTTTACTAACTGAGCTTTCTAAAGAAGTCGTCTTGCTTAAGGATTAGTCAGTTGATGCATCAGGTTTTGATTTATTTTAATGATGCGAGGAGCAAGTCATTTTCTTTTGGTGGCGTAGTATGCAACTCGTGTGTATGACATACAGCTATTATTCTTATTTTATGCATCAAATACAACAAATACTAGGAGTATAGTTAAACCCTTCGAATCTGTTTTGGTAATATGTTAGTACAACATTATCTCTGTCAACTATAAGTAGACTAGGTACGAACAAAATCTTTATATAGAATATATGCTCTTTGAACACAAGAAGCCTAGTAATATTGATATATATATAGTACACTAAAATATTCTTATCTTACTAGTGTACATGATATAAATTCACTCAAGCTTTGTCAATCTGTATAATATTATTTTTATATAATGGTAATAAATTAAATAAGACTTTAATACCTGATTTGTTTTTCAAGATTTTTCTTTTTTGGGTAGAGATGCAAGTGGTTCAAGAGTAGAGTCAAAGTAGTATTTTGGCTGAAAGTCCTTTTCATTTAATATATATATATGTATTTCAATGTTTAATTTTTCTCAATTATTTGCTATGATAGGTTAAAAATGAAAAGGGCTTCTGAATATCCCGCTGTTGCTCCATCTCTACCTCTATTTTTTTTTTAAAAAAAAGATCGTTATGGTATCATCTTTTAATACTATATAGTCTTAGTAGGAGATGTTTGTAGTGGCATGAGTCGACTCTTAATTTTGCTTTATTTTTGTTTTACTTGATACTCTTTTAATAAGTCAAATACTTTGTTAAGCATAATATACTCTATAGAAAACAAAAAATTGGCGCTTTTAGTGAATTGTTGCAAATCTTCCGGGGTATAAAGTCTCTTGTAGTTGAATTTCAATGAAGCACCAATTTCTACTCCACCATGTTTTTTGCAGTCAAAGCAAAACATCTTTTTCTTAGCTTTTTCAACCCATTACAAAACTAAATACCAAGTTATTCAAATCTAATGGCTTACCAGCGGTAGCTTGGGTGGGTCCTAAGCGGTAACCATGACGGAATTTTTTTATCTTCTTTGAAGTCTAGTCAGTCTTTGTCTCAAACGACGACCCTCCTGGAGATCTTCTTCTGCTTGTCTTCTGATACATCCAATCCGAATAACGCGGGTGAACCTTACAGGTATAGTCCCATCATATCTCAGATTTTTAAGTATATGTCGGAAGTTCAGGACAGCAGCAAGATCCCGATTCCACAAACGATGCATAACTTCTGACCCGTCCATGTTCTCCAAACAATTTAGATTGGTACATCTAAAAGGACTTATCTATTTTTGTTCACAAGGTCTAGAATCATTAAATGTTTTTAAAAGAAACATGCTTAATAGCTATCAAGGCCAGTATTAATAAAATACGAATCAGCAAGGTTGACAAAAGAAAGTAACTTGAGAAGAATTGACAGAAAAACGTCTACATTATGTACAGTTTGGTTGCCAAGATTGCTCGCATGCTCATTAGAGATTTTAGTAGATTGAGAGAATTGCAGGGAATCTGCCTTCTGGTTTTTCAAAGTAGGGATCAGGCATGACAATGTCAACACAAAACAGGTTTATACTCGTTGATAAAAAGAATCAATTAAGTAATATACATACCTACATCAGTATTATAGTATTTAGAGAATAGCCGTTTTCTTTAGATAAAGAATGTAAAAAGTATCATATAAAAGTATATATGTATACTGTCTAGTAAACTTATAGCTTAAAATGTTACTAAATATCATAAAACTTAGTACTTCTTCTTTGCATACTTCTTTATGTTTAACTTGTATTATTTTGACCAATGAAAACCATAAACTTCCAATATAAAACATCATGCATTTGTTTAACCAATCATAAAGAGAATACAAATACCTAAGAAAGGTATAGAGCTGCTATATTTAGAATATTTGATTGGATTAAATGCAAAAGTAACCTAAAATTCCATAAATCGTATTTGACAAAAAGTAAAACTAATAGGCTAAAACAGGCATCCTATTGGCTATAAAAGTTACAAGTGCGTAACTCGGTAAGAAGTCGGAAGTATAAATCCTGCCATTTCCTAGTAATAGTTAAAATACAGTGTATCCTACAACAGAAGGACATGAGAGTGCTTATTTTAAAAAGAAAAATATCTTTAATAAATCTTACTGGTAAGAACTAAAACCCTGAGCACTGTGTGCGCGTGTGTGTTTTTGTTCTCCTTGTATACATTTCTTTTCTCATTCTGCAATTATATATTATTAGATCAACCAGTGTGACAGAAAGTATAGCGCCATTCTTTTTAGGATATTGACCTCCCCAAAAAAAATTACTCTTCCGCCCGTTTTCATCACCTTATTCATGACAGACACACAACAAGCAGCCATCCAACGTGCATTGGATGCAGAAAAACAAGTACATCGTCTTGAGAGAGAAGTTCAGTCTTTACGTACTCGAAAAGTAAGCATAAGCACTCGCACACAAAACAAGAAAAAGAAGAAGAAAAAAAGACGAAATTATAGAAACTTTGCATCAGACACCCGGAAGATCAAAAGATATAGATTCATATGGAAACGACAGGAATGAGTTCCAACTGTCAGAGCAAGTCAAGGACCTAACATACCAACTGTCGGCAAAAACGATGGAGTTGCAACGATTAAAAGAAACTTCAAATGCACGCCTGTGTAAGCTCAACTTTGAATGATGTACTTTTTTGTTTTGTTTATAATGACATTAGAGTAGCAGAGTATGAAGACAAACTTAAAAAGATGCGGGGTAAGTACTGTTATTATGATAATCTGGTAAAGAAAAGAAAAACACTCGAAATGCTTTTATATTTACTGTTATCATTATTCAACGAACAAGACATCTTTGCTCAGGCAACCCGAAATTTGGACGGCTATCGAGCCACAATTGCGACCAAGGAAACCGAGTTGGCTCAGACTAATGAACTGTATAAAGAAACCAAGCAATCAGAAGAACGGTTAAAAGCTCAAGCTGAAGAAAGAGAACGTAAGTAGGATTTATGCCTACATACGTATAATATATACAGAAAGGGCCCATAACTTAATATATATAATAGGGGATTATGAGAAGTTAAAGACAGAAGGAAGTAGTCGAAAGGCAGTGGATATTTCTCAAATAAAACGACTGGTAAAGTATAACAAGAGCGCATAGTCATATGTATGAGGTAGAAAAGGGAGGAAGGTTGCTGTGTGGAAAATGCTTATTTGACGGTTTATTAGGAAGTCAAAGTGCGCCAGCTAACAACCCAATTGAGTCAAGTACAAGCGGACTATGAGAATTACAAGAAGCGAGCTCATCAGCTTCTTCAACAGAATTCGGATGCAAAAGATCAAGGAAAATATACTGAACTTGAGCATCAGTTGAATCAGATGAAATTGGAAAGAGCGTGAGTACTACTTACAATCCGAAGAATTGTGTTTGTTGATCTGTGCGTGGGAGTTAGTGAGCAAGCAATGGAGAGAACAGAAAATGAGAGGCAAGCACGTTTGGTTGAACAGGATCTTCGTCAAGCACTGGAGCGCATCCGGTATTTGGAAGATTTGGAAATCAAACAGATTTCCTTGCAGAGATCATTGGAAGAGAAGAATAGAAATATAAAGGAGATTGAGAAACAAATATCACAAGAGAGAGAGGTTCATGAACAAAGTGCGTAAGACAAAAAGGAGAAGAAGAGTAGTAGTAATAATAGTAAATTATATCCAGAAGAACTCATGGTTTGACATGGTGTAAAACAGCATTACAGAGCATTCGGACGGCACACGAAGAGAATCTACAGCTTCGATATGATTCTTTACCACAGAATAAATTCAGAGAACATACCCCAAAACAGGAACCAAGTCGTGTTCAGGAACAGGATAAAGAAAATGACACTGAAAGGGATGATGAAAGAGCGGGATGGGAAGCTACAATAGAAAGGTTAGAGGAAGACAACAAGCGGTTAAGAGAGGCTTTGGAAAATAAAGAAAAGGAGATGGAGGTCAAACAAGTGGTCTCAGAAGTAGCACCAGAGGCGATTGAGAGTAATGAAATTGATTTGTATGGTAAGTGCGAATGCTATGATAAAGAATTCTAGGACTGTAAGCTTATGTCGAGAGTAGCTTCCATGAGTCATCTATTATCCCCTTTTGTTGGGCGTCAGGAAGAGCCCGTTGATATGACAAAACAAGTGAGAAGGCTTGGAGATATGCTGCAAGAAAGTGAAGAGAAAGTGAATGCACTTAGGGCACAGGAAAAAGTATAAAAGAAAATTAGAAATTTAAACTTTAAACTTTAAAATAACTATAATAACCTTCTTGTTTTATTTTTATTTTATTTTGGAATCAATAGCTTCTCAAAGATGAAATAAGGCAAGTTTAATGCAAGCCGGATGTGAACTGGTTTTGGAATCTAAAGAAGTATTTTGTAATAGACGTCTTGATTCGTTTGACAAGAGGCAAAATATGAATGCCGAGTATCTCAAAAATGTACTTCTCAAGTTTCTTCAGTCCGAGAATAAAGTGGTATGTCAAACTGAGTCAAAGATAATTTAACGTGCACACTAATGAGAACTAATGATTGGCTGTTTAGTTTATGGTACCTGTACTAGCTAAACTCCTTTACCTTAACCAAGATGAAACAGATGAGCTCCAAAAGGCAGTGATTACGTAGACATATAGTATTATTGAAAAAAAAAGTATATAAAAAAAAGAAAACCATCTTGGCATTTATATTGTCTTTGATCCGCTTGTTCTTTCGCTTTCACTTTCAAAATGTCTGGATTTCCTACAGATTGCTATTTTTACCTTGAATCACTTGGCACAAACTTGGTTCTGGATGTTTATAACGGAGCTACTAAAGTATTAAAAGCACACAATAAATATCATTTAAACAATCGTTTTTACCAATATATACATATATCATTGCATACAGGCAGATGCCATCTTGATTATCTGGTCCATGAAAACCCAGAACAATGAGAACCAGGTAAAGCTTGAAGATGCTCAATAGCCTATGTGTCTGGCCTTACACCTAACGAAAATAATATACCACAAAGCTCTGGCGTAGTGAGGATGGTTTCTTAATCAACAAGAAGAGTAATCTTGGTAAGTCTGTAAAAGAATTCCAAGAATTCTCATCCAACAAATAAACTTTATGTTTCTGTAGTAATCGATGTTCGTGGAGGTAAGCCAAGCCTAGAAAGATAGAAGGAAAAAGGGATCCTGTTTTTTTGTTGTTGTAAAAACTGGCGCGTATGCTTTGAACCCAAGATTGATCTAAAATTGACTTTTTTTTTCAAGGCGAATTAAAGTCAGACACTCCCCTTGTCCAATACGATCGTAAGATGACCATGTAAGCAAATGATTGATTTATAGCAATAGTTTAGAGATACCGATAAATTTCTTTAGGGCACACAATCAGAGATGGGGATTCAGAAATGGCTATGTATATGTCTTGGCAGACCCTCAGCTTGTATTGGATGTCAAGGTAAGTCTACTGTAGCCTATTGGTTTTTTTTGACACAAATGTCTGGTATTTATTTAGGGAGGAAAGAAGAAGGACGGTAAGAAAGTCATTCTGTATGAGCGCAAGCAAGAAGATAATGTCAATCAACAATGGAGAATCGTTCCTTGTGGCGCATATCACCACAAAACACCTGAGGAGGCTTTAGCTGCGTATTCCATGCCTCCTCAATATGCTCAGCAGCAGCAGCAGCATCATCAACAACAACAACCATATGGTCAACAGCCATACGGTCAACAAAACCAGTACCCTCCTCAAAATAGCTCATACGGAGGTACTCCAGGCTATGTTATTCCTGACAACCAGAGCCCTCGTTATCCTTATGGCCAACAGCCCAATGTGTTGCCTTATGAGCAAGGTAACCCCCAGGGAACTTTAAGGCTGTTTGATCCTAATGCGTAATATTCTCTAATTGATAAATAGCCCAGGAAGCACACAAACAGGTGTACGAAGAACGTAAAGCACATTTGTCTCACCAAGTCATTGCAGGTGCAGCTGGCTATGAAGCAGTCAAGGCATATATTGCACACCAAGAATCAGAAGGAAAGCCTGTTAACCACCAGTTTGCTAAGAAGGCAATCGCTGGCCTTGTAGCAGCCCAGATGCTCAAATTTGCAGAAGAGCATGACTGGAGTGGCAGCGACAAGGAAAAGGCAACGCGTGAAGCCGAACAAGCTGCGGATAACTACTTTACGAGAGAGATCAACTCTCGACAGTAAAGAATAAGAATAATGGGATAAGATGAATACTAATACCAATAGGAAAAGAAAAGAAAATGTAGCTTACAGCAATCGCACAGTCTCATACTTATATGTTTTGACATGAAAATAAAACAGAGCTGTTTATTTGCTCACATGTAAAGTCAATTCTGCAACAAATGTTATTTTCTACGTTCAGTTGAAATCCGCTGTCTTAAACCCAAGACCAATTGTTCTCAAATAAAGACATTCATTTTATCCGGGTTATATAAAACTAATGGAGTATTTCATTGATATATATAAACAGAGTATTGAATAAACAACTATCCTTTATTGTTATACAAAGTCAACTTAAAGTATACCAAGTTCCAACATCTTATATGTAACAAAAGTAATTAACTCCCTTGTGTTCATAAGCATTACACCTGTATCTAAATATTAGGATTAAATATATTGTTCTCTGCCAAAAAAATGAATGAACGAATGTTAAAAATTGGAGGTCATTTATACTTGGAAATAAACCTATATTTTCTGCCTCAAAAATGAAAATGTATGGTGTGGTTGATATAGAGAATATAAAGAATATTTATTCAAAGTAGCGTTCATGACAGTATAAAAACTACACAACATTAATACTGATTTAGTTCAGAGCCATTTATTCCAGTATAAGTATAGCTTACTCAGGCCCCGCACCAGCCATGTATTGATAACTTACTATACCAGAAATTATGTTTAAATATAAAAGACCTCTTGAAAATAAAAATAAAAAGGTCTTGGATTTTCATGCTCAAGACAGGATGTTAGGCGTAAAGGGTTAAACGTTGTGACTGCTAAAACAGGCCATGCTACCAAACCTCCAGAAAAGTTACTTCAGTGACAAAATGAAGCAAGAGAATTTCTGCTTTCTTTTAAATAAGAAAAGCATACGCGTCAATAATCTACAATGTCGACACCTATTGATCGTGAAAAGGTAAACCCCATCTGTCAAATACCTTATACACAAAGTAAATGTACTATCCATAACCACTATAAAATATGGTTCATTGTCTTTATATAAAAAAGAAAAGAAATAGTGGATCATGAGGTGGCATACCAACCATGTCATGGTCGGATTAAATTCCAGGCACTTGCTTGTTCAGTTTGATTTAATGTATCCAATGGCGCTGTAGGAATGCCCTTTTTTGCTGAGAGTATTCACTAAGCAAGGAGCTCACCACAGGTAAAAGAGAAAGAGAAAAGAACAAAGAAATCTTTTACAAATTGCGATTAGTTGAAAGCAACGTTTACAGTATATTAATCATGCTCTATCCTTTTTATTAAAAAAAAATAGACTGAATGAATTTACAGTTGACAATACACCTTCTTCAGACGAATTACAACTTTATACATGGTAATATAATCTTTTCGAGCAATTGGAAGATTTTTGTTTTGTCCTTGTGCATCGAATATTCAAGCATTGGATCATCTCTTCTTGAAATCTATAGGAGAAACGCAACACTAGATGAAATTGCACAATTGATCCAGCAGGTGATTCCTGAAGCTCAACATCACGACGCGCGCATCTCTTTCCGCCTCGTCTACCTTGATAGTGCCCGCGCTACTTTTCTCTATCGGGACCTTGGAAGAATTTTGACTTCCAAACCATCGCCTGACCAGGCAAAAACTCTTGAGGATTGTAACTTTGTTATTGGTGATTACCTTGATGTGGCGATATTTATTGGACCACCCCCTGCTAGACAGGATGCTCGAGCTGGAAGAGAGGGTAGATTCAACCGTAATCCACGCTTTGGTGGACCTAGAGGAAATGATCGTGAGCCACGAGAACAGAGATTTGGAAGAGACAACAGAGATGCTAGAGACAGTCGGCCAGCCTTTGGTAATAACAGACGAGGCGATCGTTTCTAAGAAGAGAAGAGGAGGATAATATATATATATACACATACAAAAAGAACGGTGCAAATCAGAGTGAAAATTTACAATTTCAAATATATAAAAAAAAAAGAAAGCCCAAAAACATATAGTATACTAATGTAAAAAAAAGAGATTAAGATATATCTAAACGACTATAGAATTTTTGAGCTTCTCCAGTGATAAGGATACTACAACAAGTATTACACATATTAGTTAGAAATATTTATTGTTTAATGGATGTGGTGTATAAGAGAATCATCAAAAAAAAACATGGTGATAATGGCGGTGAATGAATTTCGAAAAGGAGCCAAGCACCAACACCAATTTGAACACCAAGTCCAGCGTATCCTGTACTCCCCTCCTCTCTCTCTCTTTTAGAAGGCTTCCATTTCTCATATTTCATTTTACGCGCTCTTTTACCCAAAACTAAAATACCCTATTTTTTTTGTTGGTGCGCCTCATTTCCACTCTTATTTAATATATCACCTTAATACCAATAAAAGAAGTCATGACATCGGTGCAGTTCACAGTTGGCAAGCTTGATGCTGGCATGGTAATCTTTTTTTAAAAATATATACATTAACAAACTCCTCTCACGCCAAGCCCACGCCGTATTCACGTATTAATTACGCCATGGAATAGGCTATTCTGCTCACAGAAGATCATCATCTGATCGAATTTCCTTCTCTTCTTCTTCCTAATGGCGTAACTTCCGGAAGCATCGTCAACATTGCCGTAACCCGTAATGTATCTGAAGAAGAGAAAAAGATGCAAGAGTTTTGGGACCTTCAAGAAAAGATATTGATGGAATTCGGTAACGCCGAACCCGAAAGGCCCGTATTGCGGGTCAAAAACATCACTCAGACCTCACTCTTGCTCGAGTGGGATCCTCTCGTTCTTCACACTGCAACTCTTAGATCACTTAGTATTTACAAGAATGATACCAAGGTCACTCAGGTAATATCAAGTTTTTCTTTTTATTTCTTTCTTTCTTTCTCTTTAGCTCTCAATTGACTAAGTATTTAAAATTGCAATATTTATTTTATTTTATTTCTACAGCATGTCCAGAGCGAGCAAAACGTTGCCAAGCTGTCCGGTCTGGAAGTTGATCATGAATTTGAGTTTTATATTGTCATCAAAACAACTGCTGGTAGTTATGAATCCAATAGAGTTGTCGCACGTACACACAGAATGGAGAACTTGACAGGTATCCGGGTAGCCTTTGGTATGTTTGAGGAACCTGAACCTGCAATTACCGAGCTCAAGGCACTGGTTGAGAAGATGGGGGCTACTTGGACAGATGAGGTGAATAGCGAAACCACCCATCTGTTGGCACAATTGCCAGGTGGACCAGGATATGACCAGGCTGTGAGATACTCTATACCAATTGTTAAGCCAGACTGGCTTGTGCAGTGTAATAAGAATAAGAAGATCCAAGTAAGTTGTTGAATTTGAGTTTGCTGCTGAAGTTTTTGAAAATCTAACACTTTGTGTGATTGCTTGCTTGCTCGCTATTTTATTTTATTTTTACTTTTACTTTTATTCTTGCTTTTGTTTTTGTAGCCTGCTCTTCCGTATTATATTGTTAGTGTCCACAATAATCACTAAGCTTTGGTTTCTCTCTCTTATTATCTTTTCTTTACTTCTTTCTTTCGATTTTATCTGTGCTATTATTCCTTTTATACATGTGTATGTGTGTGTACACTTATTTATACATCGAAATGAAACTTTTGATTGCTTCATGGTTTCCTTTATTTTAATCTTTTATGTTTGGAAGATTATTATATCAAAGAGAGAGAGAGTTCTTCTTTCTAATATTTGCTCTCGTTTATTTCTATTGGTTTTTTATAGAGACAATTATCCTGCTGAGAGAATCGCTATCCCATGGAACCCGTCAATAAAATTGTGTATCTCATATTGGTAAAGTTAGAACAAGAGCTGACATCTTTTTCCTCTTCTTTCCTCTTTGCTATTATGTGTACCTAATCAACCGATATTTAAACGCATTTATAGTCAAACGCCTAAAGCAAAATTAATTCTTCAAGGCAACATTTTCTTTCTGTATTTTAAATAGTAATAATAATAGTAATAATAGTAATAATAATAAAACCATTAGATGTTTCAATATTAAATATA
The DNA here is from genome assembly GCF_001638985.1 of Phycomyces blakesleeanus NRRL 1555(-). NCBI lineage: Eukaryota > Fungi > Mucoromycota > Mucoromycetes > Mucorales > Phycomycetaceae > Phycomyces > Phycomyces blakesleeanus. Next base: position 497,656 of record NW_017265142.1, read on the forward strand.
TTTGTGAGGTGTCCTTAAAGTCTACATTAGTTAAAAAGAAAAAAAAAACTATCAAACCAATTCATATATGCAAGCTTTAGTATTAAGAGGATTATAAATATCTAAAGAGCAATCTTCTAAATTATTCAATTATTATTATTATTATTATAATTATTTGGTAAATAAGCAAAGGCCAATACTCTATTATTTGACAGCATCTATCTATATGCTCGTTTGGTTCCCTGTCATACTGGATACCAAAGGTTTCTAACAAGTACATAACTTGCTGTGGATTTCATTTTTGAAGGAGATTATTTTCTGTATACTGAGAACTATAGTCAGTACCTGTTAACTCTTCGCGAAGCTTAAAAATAGGAAAGCGTAAGATGTGGGAGGGCCCTAGATTTTAGCATCACTTTAGAAAATCAACCCCCCCGTTTAATATCAGGACAATAAAACTCATTTTGTGTAGAAAGTAAACACAGCTGTCAAAGGAACCAGCTACAAAAAGATGTTAAGACCCTTTGTCATACTAACCACACTTTATGTTGCATAATGACTCGGTACTATACATTCATATATTCCAGTACACATTAACGCAATAGCAATGTTTGATTCCATTGTCTTTTATCACTTGAATAACAATTGTCTTTATTTTATTTTATTCTTTTTAAGAAAAAATGATAAATATAAAACAGAAACATTGGTATATAAGTATTGTCTATCAAAATTTAATCATACTTCTTTGCTTCATTCGTTCATCTCTTTTATTTACCTCACTTGAAATGAGCAATAATAACACTGCAGAGAGACTAGGTTCCTTGGAATCTAGTGTCAAAGAGCTCACCGAGAGAATGGATATTTGCGAGCAGAAAATCGATGATTTAGCGTAAGATTTTTTTTAAAAAAAACATATACACATGTATATATGTATGTATATTAATAACTCATTTTATTGGCTTCTTACACAGTTCTGGCTTTGACAATATGAAGGTATCTGATCCTCACTCTGGAGTCTACCCTACACCAAAACGCATCAACGGTAGAGATCAACGGTTTGATACTATCAAAGATATTATACAGAAGGAGTCCAAGATATCTGCGGTCCAAGCCGAACTTCGACTGGAAAATTTCGTTCCAGTTGTACACGAACTCTTGAGGACCTACATTCAAAAAATTCGAAACACTCGAGCAAGAATTCCTCTCCGCTGGAGTGATGTGAGCGACGACGACAAGGAAAGGATATACCATTTAATTGAAGAGGGCGCAAATGAACACAATATTACGTTGAATCTTTGTGAAAAGTCTTGGGGAGCTAGGTGTTTAGCGCAACCTCAATGGGTCAAGGCTCGTAATGCTGTATTTTCTATGGGATCTGGCAACTCGAAGACTTCAAAATAAAAAGAAAATCATATTCTACTGGTGTTTATATTGCAATAACAACAGCAACAACAACAAAACTTTAAATATATAAAGTTTGTTAACAATTCAAGAGGTTGAGACTTCTTTTACTTTATTATTATTAATAAAAATGGAAATTTTATAATCATTAAACTATAACAATGGTTTGAGATTAATAGTGATAGGATAAAAATATATCCTTAGCCGTCTTTATTATGGTGAAAGCCATAATCAAAATCAAATCATTAGCATGAGAAAACATAAATCATTTGTTAGGCTAGTGTTCTTTCTTTTTCCCAAAGTCGCTCTTTATCCTTTATAGCATGACTTACTTCGTTAGTGTATATTATTGCGTACCTTTCACTAATAGCTATGATATGGGTATCCAAAGAACTCATTTTAGATTTAATTTATATTTCTTTAATTTTTTTAATATTAAAGGAATGCTTGTATTATATGAAAAAAATATGTAATTGTTTAATATCTAACCTTAAATTTCAAATACATTTGCTTTTGTGTATAAAAAGAAAAGTCTAATGAAATTTAAGGAGTAGAATATGCATAAGCACATAATAGTTTTTTTTTTACTATTCATCGCTCCAAGGACCTCATACAATCTACGTTAAAAAGAGAGAAAAAAAGAATGGCTGTAAAGAATTAGAAAGAGAACACAAGCTAGTACATGTACGAACATATAATATAGAACCTTGTGTACGTGTGAGATTTTAGTGTGAGATTTACAGCCAATTCTCAACAACAAAAAATTATCGTAAGGATAAATCTATGTCTTTCAGATCATAAAAGTTGCCTTTCAGAAAGTCCCTGTGTATTTCCATTTTCGTCATCTCACCCTTTAAAACATACAGTCTCCTTTTCAATAATTTGGTTTACCGATTTTCTTTCCTATCCTTGTAGTTTTCAATGTCGTTATTGATAAAAATACGTTGAGCTTTGAGTACCATTAAATATATTTTCAGATTTAGCTGACACAATTGCTTTTTTTATATAATGTTAGACACACCTGGGACATTATATTAAGATATATGCATATTTATGCTAACTAGTTTTAAAGGGATTTATAATGTTTTTCGAAATATATTTCTGGGCTTTTCTAATTCCACCAAGGCAGAAAAAAATTGCTATAATCTAATGTCTTTTTTTTCTTAAAGATAAACCCCAATACCACTCAGCCTGAACTAAGGTTCTTTCAATCTACTGAGCAAATTATTTAAGTAAACATTCTTTTCAAACTTACACTGTATAAATGTTAAAATATTGGGTATTCCTTGTGACTGTCAGGGTTTGGTACACTTTTAATGACATTGGTCATTGAATTATTCGACATTGTTTTTAAAGTTAGTATTCGAATATCTAGTAATTCGAATCCCTGTTGTGTAAGAGCATCCACAGCGGTTTATCTAAACCTGGAGTCTCGTCTTTTTATTGCTTAAATGTTTTAGTGAAGCGTCGAATTTAGATATCCGTTAAATAATTGTCTAAAATAAATTGGTTCAAACATTTATTTAGACAAACCACTGTGGATAAAAGAAAAATCAAACTTTCCAATTAGATTTACATATTTGGCGAGTTTACACAAACCGCTGTGAATCCTCTAAGTGTGTAGTGTACATGTGTATGTGTCTGGTAAGTAACAGTTCCGGATACTGTTAACTCGCCAGGTTCATTAGCCAGAAGGGAACCAGAATTTGGTTGTAGAGCCCGTACTTCACTCAATTGGAGCTTATATATCATAATCTTTCAATATTTGTAGTAAAGCATATAATTTCGTCAATAAACAAAACAAAAAAAAATACTCTTATACATTACTTGGATTTGAGTTCTTATTACTGTATTGACAAAATATTTATAAAATTTATGGATGAGTATATTTGCAAGTAACCTTTAATACCCACTCATAATTGATAACATTGACAAAAATCGAAAAATTCCCGTTTAACTGCTGATTGATCGAATTAGATAATGACATCTAACAACTCTCTTTTTCCAGTATTTTAAGAATGCTAAGCTTTTTACGGTAAAGCATACTCAATACACAAAATTTTATCTTCAAAAATCTCATCTATAGTGTTGAAGCAATACATGAACTAGAAAAGTACACCGTTATCAGGCACTTACAAAAAATGAAAAGAAATTATTAAAAAAGCGTGTTACTTTTTTCTTGGAACATGGTTATGACAAAAGGTGTATTTGGTATAAAATATTAGTCCATAATTTCCTAGCCTTTGTCTCTATTTTTTTTATTTTTTTTAAAAAAAAGGGCATTGATTTATTATTTTGCTTTACCGAATTATTGTAACCATTTTTATGTCATTATTTCGGTTTAGTCTTTTATTATTGTCTAGCTCGGTATAACCATCTCGTTTAATCAAAGTATCACGGCCTTTGACAGATCCCATTGATCCGTAATTGATTAAGCCTTTTGATTGGCGTATTGAATAAGCAATAGTGTGTACCACAATTTATAGCTGAATATGTTAGACTTAAAAGAACATTTGAATTGTAGCGATCACAAAAGTGTGCAGTCAAATATTCTAAAGAAAATTGACGCCCTGATTTATACATATATTATGTTGTGTCCAGTAGTTGGTTATAATACAATCAGTAATGATGTGCAGTATACATGTTGAATATATTTTGATCTGAATTTGTTGATTAAAGCTTTGTATAAAGCCCTCATGCCGTCATATTTGCGCATTCACGGATTCCTTGGTAGTTTAAACCACTGTCTTGGGAAAAAAACCATACTGTCACTAAAATGGAAAATCTACTTTTTTGAATTGACCATAAGTCAAGCAGTCTAGGTTAGGCAATCATCATTTTACGTTCAAGCCTAATATTCATCTTTTTGAGTCAACTCGTTAAATAAATCACTCGCTTCTGACGTTCTCAACAGTAAGATACTGAAAATGATAAATAAAAAAAAGAAGGTTTATCAACAAGCTCTTGTTGTAGACTAGCTGGAAGACTTGGTCTCAAAGACCTCCAAAACGTATGAATTATCATTTATTTGTGGTCACCTATAAACTAATATATTGAACCAGAAAACACGAGAACTGAAGAATAACAAGAAACACGTTGTGAAAGGACTTTTCACAATATCATTGAACATATTTCTATAGACTTTTATTTTACAAATTTGAAGTACTACTTATTTGACTCACGTGTCAAGAATAAAAGTTCCGGTCCGTATTCCTTACGTTTGGTGATACAAAAATGTGTATGTGCGTGCGTCTTTTTAATATGAATGCTAGATGTTTCTTGGCTAGATTCAAGTTATCACAGACAAAAATATCAAGTAAAGGGGGGGGGGGGGGAGTATGACTAACAGTTACAGCTAAATTACCTGCAAAAAAAAGGAATTTTTTTATATACACATATGCATTACAAAAGAGTATCAAATAATACCTGGTAGAGATTTTGGTTTTATCAACTCTTTTGCCAAAAGAACGAACATGGCATCACAAGACTGTGATCATTACAGCGGACTTTTATTTAAGTTAGACATTAACAAAGCCGTGGTTGTCCAGACCCTTAATATTTACAAGACATGTAACTATTGGTAGCAAAAGACTTGTTAATACTATAAATCATAAAATATTTGGAAAAAAAATAGTAAAATTAGTAAGCAATATCAAATACAAATATAATCCAAGTTTGTTATTTCTGATAGCATTTATACAAAAAGGTCTTTTTCTTCAAAGATTCTATATGTTTGATTTCGATTTTTTTTTTCTGACATCTGAAATTAAAAAAATAAATAAAAAGGGACACTCAAAAATGAAAAATAAAATAAAAATGGAACTTTGTATACATCGAATTCGGTATCCCAACATATTAAACAACAGTCAAAATTGTAGCCAATAGAAACATATTATATCTTAAGAATTGCCATAGACGAGCAGAAAAAATATATGGGGTTTAAAGGTGATAGATCAAAAATAGAAATGCGACAAGTAGTTTTTGGAAAGCGACAGGTGGGAAGTTTAAAGGACGACGACTAAAATTTATCCTTACGACGACTTGAGATGGAAGCACTGTACATTCATTCATAAGTAAAAAGGAAAGGTTACTATTGGTGGTTGCCATCTGCTTCTGTCACACGGCTTCCATTGGACCGGGTTCGCCAATAGTCCTTATTAACAGGTGCTGATTGTTGTGGTACATTGTACGGATACACAGTCGAATGTGGCTGTGCATTACCACCAAAAGGCAATGAATAGGACATGGAGTCCACATAGGAAGTCTGTTCATTCTCTAGTGATGGCCCAACAGATAATCCAGGCATTTCTGTGTAGGTCTAGAATACGTACAACAGCAATATACACATATACATATACATATAAATAAAATATCAGAATAACTCTTCTTTTTGATTCAGAAAAAAAAACCGATTGCTTTGGTTCACTGATTGTTTATAATCAACTGAAAGATTAAGGACAACTTCTTCCTTTTTATTGATTGTTTCATTCTTATACTTATGCTTATGCTTATGCTTATGCTTATGCTTATGCTTATGCTTATGCTTATGCTTATTTTCATTTTTCACTTTCTCCGTTTTCATTGTTGACTGTTGTTTACCTTTCGTGGATAGTTGCCATACGAAGCCTCTATAGGTGACTATATAATACAACCAATCAAACATAAACAAAAATTATTGTAAGAAAACAGGATTGAAGATATATAGTACATGTATTTGAATGAAAAAAATTATGAGAGAAATGGTTTAACATACCGGACCAAGTGACATGGAAGAGCTGACTTGTACACTGTTGACTGGTGCTGGCGTGGGAGGAGCGGATACATTAACAGGTATGTCAGGCATAGATAGATCGGAGGCTGCTTCTGGTGCGTTGAGACATGATTGGATAAGGTTCTTTCCTTCTGGTTTCATAACAATCGGTTGGAGTTTTGGAGTAGTGAATGTATAGACCAGCCCTGTCTCAGACACTACAAGCAAAAGTACCTGTGTACCAGTGAGAGTGGATAGCTCATATGCCTATACAAAATAAATGAACAAGAATATTAAACGCGAATTAATAAATATATGTATATATATTGGTGAATCATTATTAAGCACATATACACATACATAAACACAAACACAAACACGCTTGTGAACTTGCCTTTTTCATGATACCGGCCTTTCGCTTGGAGAAGGTGATGTGTCGTCTGGACTTATCTTCGATGTATTCAATTTTGATTTTTCGGCGACCACTACGCTTATCTGGTTTCTGGTCGTCTGAGTCATCTTCTTCATCGCCTAGAGTTGCTGGAGTATTGTGAAGGGCATGGTGAGGGTCTGCGGGTTGGTTGTACATGAAGGTTGGTTGCGGGAAATAGCTTGCGGACTGCATGGGGGTAGTTGCTTATTTAAGGACAAAGAGATCGACTTGGTCGGTGCGCCAAGAAGATAAAATGGAGGTCGGGATTGGAAAGAGGGCTCAAAGGGGAGTGGGGGGGACTATTTTATAGGTGATGAAGGGATCTTTAGGATAGGAGAGAAAGAAGGAGGACCAAAGAATGGGATTCGGCGAGTTCTTTAATCGTTGAATCTCTCGAGTGATTCCCATTCGTTGCATGAGTGTTGCGGCTATGGAATCTTGTGTTACTGAAAGTGAGGTGGGCTCATGGCAGTCAAAGGTTGGCAGTCGTATACTTATTATGGTAGTGAGTATACACATCGACAATGGGCTGTTTACCCTTGAAATATGCAGGTCCAAGAGAGTCGAGGCGAAGATGAGCACAGTAGCGATCGAGCATTGCCATCACCATTTGTTGGTCTAGAGGTTTGGCAAGACAGTCGTTCATACCACTATTAAGATATTCTTGAATGTCGTGTTTCGATTGATTGGCGGTGACAGAGATGATAGGTGTCCAAGAGTCATACTGCCGGATATTACGCGTTGCCGAGATCCCGTCCAAGTTGGGCATCATAATGTCCTATGGGAACGACAAGCGGTCAGAACACAATCATCAGGTTTTTCTCTCCTCACCATCAGAACCATGTCATAACTATCGGTCCTAAGTTTTGACATGGCTTCCAATCCGTCGACTGCGACCTCAATCGTGCAACCTGCAAACTGTAATATACGGGTCGAGATTGATCGGAAGATCGAGTCGTCGTCGACCACTAGAATTCTCGGTTGAATGGACCATCCCTTGGCGGTCAGGAGCGGAGGATCAAACAACGGAAGGTCATAAGTTATATTTGGTGTACTCTGAGTAGAAGACGTTGAAGTAGAAGAGGTAGAAACGGATGCTGAGCAGTACAATGTAGTGGGTGTGTCTAAAAGAGGATTTTGGAGGCACTCCAGATGTCGCCAGAGCTCTGCCATCTGCCTCTCACTTGTCTGTACCACGGCTGTGTGAGACTCCGCGATACTCTCAAGGGCCTGTATCCGATAGCTCTCACCGGCCCGCGTCTCACGCCCACACAAGGTCTTTCTCTGAAGAACAGCGCGACGCATCATTGTTTGGACAGTGCTATCCTGCAGATTCATAGATGCCTTTACAGCTCCTATGGTTTCCATTAAAGTACTGTATCTGTGTTTGGTAGCTTGGAGCTGGCTTGCCATGGTCGACTGTTGTTGCTGCAACAATCTAACTTTGTCTTGCATCACTTTTACTAGCTGCTGCATCATTTTTCTCTCATCAATTGCAACATCTCTATCCTTAACCTTGGTTCTCATATCTGCGCCATTAAGTAAGATAATCGGATGTAGTGGTGTATTGCTGATGGACTTCCCACTTGGTTTTCGCTGTTTAATAATATTTTTATAGATATTTAAATAACTATAGACAGAATATATATAATAACTGTCTTTATTACTATTACCTTTATAGCTTCTAAGAGATGTTTTTGGTTGAATTTGAAGTTAGAATGACGGAATTCCCAAGACTGTATTAAGGCAAAACCCGAACTTAGAGAACAATTGAAAAATAACCATAATATCCTTTTGGCTTTATTCAATTTCTTTTGCTTTGCTTTCTTTATTATTAGTATTATTTTACCTGGTTTCCGTTTGAACGATTACCATCTTCTGCATTGCGTATTTTATGAAAGTCATACTTGTTCAGTTGACGAACGAAGCTCGAAAAATTTGAATGTTTAAAGTGTTTGGGAAGAACTCGTTGTGCAAATTTACTCGGTTCCTTTACAACAAATGTCTCGCCACTTGGTCCCCAGGAAAGAATGTGCGGATATGAATTGTCTTGGAGCATGCTGAGTTTCACAAGTCCCACAAAACGACGAAAAGGTACCAATTTCGTCGCCAAGCAAGAACCAACGAATATATATATACACACATATGTTTCCACACACACACACACACACACATATATATATATATATATATATATATATATAATAAACCAAATAGATAAAATAAAATAAGCAGCAATAATAACAAAGCCGAAAAAGTATACCACATAAAATAAAATAACAAAATAAGAAAGTAAACAAGCAAATCGATAGAACAAGTATATTAAGTAGAGACAGAATTAGAGTGACTGTTCCATATCCAATCTCTCGCTCTCTCCATTACTCTTCCTCTTCCTCTCTCTCTCTCTTCTTTACTTTCTTTCTTTTATTATTAAACTATGCCTACCAGAACAACTTCTTCACAAACTCTGGGGTATTACTTCCACCAGAAAGTGCCTGGGGAGTTCCTGATATACCAGCAGAAGAATCCAAAGACTGTCTAGTTGCTGATGAGCTGTCTTGCATTGCAGAGTACTAATGTCAACTAGATTAACTATAAATACAATTTAAATATGTATCTCTTTATCAATAAATGTATATATCAATCTAAATATGACAGCTAGTTAATGTCAGTCTATAAAAAGAAGAAAATAAAGATAAATAAATAAGCTTTTTGAAAAGAAGTTTCTGTAAGCAAGAAAGGGGGGGAAAGAAGAGGGAGAGAAGGTTAAGAATAAATAAATAAATAAATAAACAAATAATGCCATAAACTAATCAGTCTATGAAAGGCTTTTGTACGTCACCATTTTTTTTTCTAAAAAAAAAAAGACTTTTACTTGTTTATTTTATATTTCTATTTATTTATTTTTTCAAGACATGTTCACTCCTCCTCCTCCTCCTCCTCATGTCGAGCTCAGCTCCCCCCCGTCGTTGGAGTGACATTTCAGATGACAGCAGCTCATCAGATTCAGACAGTAGTGTAGAACAAACTAAAAAAGACAATCCTGTCAGTGTGAACAAGGATATCACAGAAAAATCAACCAATCTTGATTCAATCAGAGGGGGTAATATATATATATATATAACTTAAAAGTAATGACGTTCACGATATTCAATTAATAATCATAATTACAATTATACAGCATTCTCATGTCAAATTTGTATGGAATTATTCCACAATCCACATATACTTGATTGTGGTAAGATTACTATTAAATAAATAATTGCTTTTAGTTTTATTTTACATACAATTAACAAGCTAATAACTTACACCCAAACTTTATTTTAATTCTTTTATTTTCTGTTTATTAATCGATCGGTTTCGGTCAGGCCATTCATACTGCGCGATATGCCTTATTCAATGGCTCACTACTAGAAAACAGTGTCCAGAATGTCGGAATGATGTCGTACGAAGACCTATTCCCTCTTACGCTGTGCAACAGCAAGGTAATATATATATATATGTGTGTGTGTGTTTTTCGTTTGAGTATTTTATTAACTAAACTACAAACACTGTTCTGATATAACATTGTATATTATACATAGTGGATGCTATTAGACCATTCTTATCCAGCTCTACTCAGTCATCTACATCTGGCAACGCAACTACCTCGTTTGGCAACACTTCTATGTGGTCTGTTCTTTTTCCAATTAATAACAAACATACATTTATCATTGATGTTGAAGATAACAACGTGTATGTACTTATTAACTAGTACCGCTTTACTTCAATGTATATACATATATAACTTATTTATATACTTATACTTAATTATAGACGACGATGCGGTCAGTGTGTATATGAACTAGATCGAGATGGCAGATGTCAAAACTGCGATATTGTTTATCACGGCGCTCGTGTCGAGCATGATAGCGACGAAAGCGAAGGAGATGAGGTTGGGTTTCACGGTGAAGATTATGTGTCCGATTCGGAAGAAGAAGGGTCGATGGTTGACTTTGTCGTTGATGATGCTGAGATTATATATGACACAGAAAGGTAATATCCAAAAATAATGTATTTAGTCCAACAAAGATAAAATTGCTAATGTTGTTTTTTCTTTATTGCGGTTCTTATTACAGCGAGATTGGCAGTGATAATAGTAGATCATCATCAGTTGAACTTGTTTCTCGCAGACCTTCCCACGAAATAAGTGCATCGAACAATAATTCAGATAATCTCGAAAACAATGCTCGCGATCGAAGAAACAGAACAATTGTACTAGATACTGATGAAAGTGACCAAGACGAAAATAACAGTATTACCTCAAGTGTTCTGGAATTAATCGAAGGACAGATGGGTAGCTCAGGAAACACTTCTGACTCAAGTCATGAAATAAGCGATGATGGTATTCAACTTAATCACTCCAAGAGCAGAAAAAGAACATGCATTATCCTTGACTCTGAAGATGAAGATATAACCCCAGTCGAGTCTGTATCTACAAGCAAAAATCCATTGAAAAAACGTCGTAAAAGTAAAGATGAAGAAAAAGATAAGAATACATATATAGACGAAGACGAAGACGAAGACGAAGACGAAGACGAAGACGAAGACGAAGACGAAGACGAAGACGAAGATGAAGATGAAGATGAAGATGACGATGACGATGAAGATAAAGATAAAGATGAAAATGAGGATGAGAGCGAGGATGAAGAAGATGAATATGAAGACAAAGACGAAGACGAAGATGAGGATGAGGATGAGGATGAAGCTGAATATAGAGATGACGACAAAAGCAAAACCGTAGACAAAAATGAAAACAAAAATAAAAGGAAAGACGAAGATAAAGACGAAGATGAAGGAGAAAACAAAGACAAAGAAAACGTCGAAGCCAAAGCCAAAGACAAGGGAAAAGTAAAACCAAAAGACAAGGGTCAAGACAAGGGCAAAGGAAAGGAAAAAGCTAAAGAAAAGGCAAAAGACAAATTAAAGGACAAAGTTAAGGACAAAGTCAAGGACAAACCCAATGACAAAGCCAAAAGTAAAGGGAAAGTAAAAGACAAAGCTAAAGAAAAAGAAAGAGAAAAGGGAAATTCCCGAGAAAAAGGCAAAGGAAAAAGCAAAGGCAAAGACAGAAAGAACAAAAACACAAAAAAGTAATAATTGTTATTAAAAGTATATTTGTAAAAACACAAAAAATAAAAGAAACCTCTTGTAAAACGCAAACCAAAAGCCAAATAATAAAGAAATTGGTATTTTAAAATTTTGTAAGTACCAATAGCCGTTTTGTATACCACTTTAAGATGTTGCCCATTTTTTTTATTAATATTATAGTTATTGGAAAATCAATAGCTCGGTTTGTTTTTTTTTGTATTTCATTTTATGTTATTTAAATAAAACAAGATATCTAGAGCCTCGGATTACCAGGGCAAAATAGTACCAGCGTAATCAAAGAAGGTACCATTGTCCTTGGTAGTCATCTTGTAAACACAATTCAACATACCCTCAACAGACTGAGTGGTAGTCAATTCACCATTCTTTCCACCCATATCAGTAATGACCCATCCAGGGTGAACAGCAACAATAGTAAAGTCTTCATCCTTGAGTGCACACGAGAATCCCTTGGTAAGCATACCCTCGGCAGCCTTGGAAACAGCATATGACATTCCAAAACCCCATGCGTTGCCATTTTCGGTTCTCTCAATTGATCCAAGAACAGAGCAAAGGTTGACGATCTTACGGGTCTTTCCAAGACGCAAAAGAGGGAGCATAGCCTGAGTAACTGAAGATGTTCCAATTACGTTGATTTCAAAAGCCTTTCTGTAATCTTCGGGTGTACTATTTGTATTCGAAATTAAGTAAAGAAAGAAAAATTAGTCTATGATCAACAAAGTTTAAATATTATTTACCAGTTGAGAACATCAAGTGACATATCACCAGTGGCGCCAGCATTGTTGATGAGGACATCGATACCATTAGGAGCAACCTTTGAGACAAACTCAACAGCTTTCTAAAAAAAAAAGAAGTAAAAAGGTAAATAACCGCAGTAATAATAATCATGTCTGATTTGAGCAGCTTTAAGAAGAGGAAGAGGAAGAGGAAGAGGAAGGGGAAAATTACTATGTAAATAAATAACTTACCTTGATAGATTCGGAATCGCCGGTATCAAGGGTTGTCAAGATTACATTATCTTGAGCAAGAGCTTTGAGGCCAGAGGATGCTTCGATATTACGGGCAGTGGCAATAACAGTGTTACCAGCGGAAGCGAGTTGTTTGACAAACTCAAGTCCGATTCCACGAGAAGCACCAGTAACAAGATAGGTCAATGTCATATTTTCTTTTAGTTTTGTATAAGAGCAAATAGCAAAACAAAATGCTTTAAATAAGATTAATGCTTTGAGGTATGTTAATGACTGTGTGTGACTGTTTTAACTTTTGGTAAAGGTTGACCCGGCTTTACTGTCTTTTCACTTGAACTTTAAACGATTGATATTCCTATTGGGAATCCGACTTTAGACAAGCAGGGAATATAAGAGACAAGCCAATGTTGGCTTATATAATATGCTGACAGCCCCGCATTCTGCCCTAACAACATCATAGGCTTAAACGCATTAAATTCGATCTGGCAAATAACTCTGACCGTGAATAGCACAGTAAGGCTGACACCTTTATCACCTTCCCCTTCCTCTTTGACTCCACTTGTTAGTCACCTCCTTCTTCCCCCGAGACCCGGATATAAATCCCGCTCCACTCTTCCTTCTTCTAGTGTTTATTACAAAGCAATTCTCCACTTTTCGGGATTTTTTCGTTTTCCACTCTCTCTCTCTCCCTTTCTTCTGCTCCTGCTCTTGCTCTTGCTCCTCCACTAGGGGGTTCTGACGGAACTGTGTTGTAGTACTACAGAATATTCATGTTAGAATTAGCCATTAGCGACCTGCATTTAGACTTGTATGCAAAAATACGCTACCAAAAAAGCCAAACACCCAAATTAGTTTTCATTTTATTTAATGATTTTTAGCCATACCAATACATTAGCTATGGAATGAGATGTTATGGTTTTCTTAGCCTTCCAAGTCCTCCTTTTGGTATATTGTAGTTTACTTCTTTAATACTTTCAATAAGCCTTTCCTGATTGTCTAAAGGATTTCTTCTGGTAATTTTTTTCCTCGATCTTGAGAAGCATTCTTCTGCAAAGTTCAATAATGGGGAATAGGACGGGAATTAGATGGAAATAAGGTGGGATGAATTTGAGTTTGTACCTGTCTTTTTGCTCCAGCCATTTTCGCAAACTAGGGTTATAATGTATTTTTGGATTATCCATCACAAGATAGTATGGCTTGGTATCGTTTCTACCAAGATCATTAACTGATGGCTTATCAAGCTCTTTGAATATTTGGTTTAACAATGACCATTAAAAAAAGGGTTTCTAAATCACCCATCAAAGGTTAAATTTTGGCAACGGACTTCCAGGTACGGTTTAGTGCTTCACTACAATGAGCGCTAAAAATAATAATAACGTCATATTGATTTGTGAAGTCTCGATTTAATAAAAAAAAAATGTGCCTAATCATAAAATGCCTCTTTATCTGCTTAATTGAGAATATGGATAACCTTAATTTATTCGATAAAATCGCCAACGGCTCTAACAAGTCTGGAGGTACGGATACCAATGGCATTCAAGAAGGTATGTAAAGAAGAGATGTAATCCATTTTCACAATCCCCTATCTCAGTCCCCTTATTCTGATTATGATGATGGTATGAATCCAGATTTATATGAAAACCTATCTGAATCATCCACCACTACTATTGCTGGTGCTCAACCCGTAGGAAGAGTCGGGGAGAGAAGCTGGACATTTCTGGATGAGAAAAGACTTATCGCCCAGTTTGAGAAAGCTCTACAATTAACAAGAATGCGAAGCGTTCAATACAGCAGGAGAAAAATGCAAATAGAAGCCAATGCTTGGCGTACTCTCGTCAGACAGTTCAATGCTCACGCTATCCAGCCCAGAAATAAAAATGCCCTCGAAGAAAAGTGGAAGAAGCTGAAGGCCGAGTTCAAAGAGCAGTATGATGTATTTCACGCAGCAGGAAAAAACGGGGTAACACCCAATGCGAACTTTAAGCATTACAAAGATATGTGGAGTATTTTTTTTGGATGATCCACAGGTAATGTCTGTCACCGGATTCTCTTCTGGTAGCCAGACGACAACACTTAATGAGAGCACCCAAGAGCCAAAAAATGAACCTTCAAATGAGGAAACTACTTCCAAAGAAGAACCAAATAATATCCCATTGGAGGAAATACAGACGTTTATGGAAGACATCTTCGACTCAACCGGTAGATCTGAAACACCCCAATATGATGATATGGATTCGAATGATGATCAAGGGATGCCCCATAGTCTAAACAGATCTTGGATTGAGCATAAAGATGATGAATTCATGGATCGCATTGAGTATATGAACTATAAAAACATGCAACAGAGAGAGAGACACTTCAGTGTTTTTCGGAAGCAAGGTGAAGCTCTGCTTAAAAGTGTTGATCTTGCAGGAAGGGAAGCTGCCATTGCAACCACTAATATCAAGGAGATCACACGTTGCATGCAAAATAGTAATGCTAGATTGGATAGCTTGTTCGATATAATTAAAAGACGTTTTGAACCCAGTGATAATAAGAATGAATAGTATTTAGTAAGAAATATATATGTATTAGTCGTTTATTGCGGCTTGCTTTTTTGGACAGTAAAACACACTATACAAGGCGCACAATTCGAGGATTATGTTATTTATTTATTTTGGACGAATTACAATAGTAGTTTAAAAGGTTGGGTTACCTATTTTAGATACAATAAAAAATAAAAATTGAAATCAGAGAAATGGAATGAATCTATTAAATGATCGCTAAATTTACCTGTAAGGGTGTGTTAAAGAGTTATATCAATAACACACACTCATTGTAATTGTTCTGACGACGGAGGACGCTGGAACGGGGACAGGCAAGCGCCATTTTTCTTTGCAGTCATCACATCCTAATTCCAAATAACCTTGAAAATGCTTTCCTTGCGCTGAAATACTACTGTCCCATAGTCCAAGGCCCAGACTTGACATCCATCTTCGATTTGATTCCGAAAATCCGAAGGCTTTTTTTTGGGTGGCATTTGAATTGCTTTTCTTTGTGGCTCGAGGATAGAAATGATATTGAATAGCCATCAGAATATACAACGTTTCTAATATTAATCGTTTAATGTTGAAATACTATTAAAGTCATTGTTAATGGCTTACTTGAATACTTTTCTGTCATTAGAAAGACTCTCTCTGGTTCGAAAACCAATTATAGAGAAACCGAAAAGCTTGTAATAAAAATTAGACATTTCCTCGTTCTTGGAGCCTTTAGGATAGTCTTCAATTCCAGATTCTTTCGCTAGTCTCCAAAATGCTTGAACGTCAATTTGAACCGATTTTCTTTGAAACGAATAAATAGGTAGAAGATAAAATAAAGCGATATCCACGTTTATTGGTATACTTGAAACGGCAAAAAGTACTATCTTTTATCCTTGATCTAATGGTACTGACAAAGTTTAAAGTTGTCTTCTTATGCGGTTGAATCTTTTGCAGATTCCTTTCAAATATTAGGGTTTGATCACTGTTAATAGATATAAGGACTTGTTCTCGTAAAGAATTGAATTGCTTTCTGTTCAACAACGTGGTAAAAGGAAATTCTTTGATTGCCTTGAGAGCATCTGTCTTTCCAATAGATGACGGTCATGATAATTTTTTCTTTAGTTTTTGGCTGTAAATATACTAGGCAGGCGACTTTCTTCTTGGTTTACCGTTAACCCACTGCAATAAAATTCAAAGGGCTTGCAGGCGAGGATTTCCAAAAAAAAAACGTATACTTATTTTCGTCGCCAATGTATAAGTTTGATACTTACTCTTTAAAACCTTCTTTTCTTTTTGCTGAATTCTCAGATGAGTCATCTCGATGTTTGGGTTTCATGTTTTTGTCACAAGCTTTGAAAAGAAAGGTTGAAGGACAAAATTTCGTATTCTGATTAATTATAATGATGCTCTACCTTTAATTAAAATTCTGAGCTACTGATATATTGCTTTCTGGGTGGAAATGAGAGATTTTTAAAGCACTCAATTCAATAATGCAAGGCGTATTTTTAAAGAGTTGCTAGCCGTTATGAATGGATCTTCTTTTCAAACAAACAGTACAGAAAAGTATTCTTAGGTTATTAACCTATTAAACATTTTTGCATTATTATATATATATATAATGTATGCTCAACTTGCTTAAATATATGGGAAAGAAAGCTATTGAAAAGACTTATCCCAAAAATGCGCCTTATTATCTCGAATTGTGCGTCTTACAAATGTGTTTTACTATGTTGCTTATTTTTCATCTTTTTCTAAGGTGCAATATTATTATCCAATAATAATATTCAAAACAAGCTCACCTTTTTTTTCGAATACCAACGAACATTCACGAATGATGGCCCTTATTATTATGTGTCCAGCATGTAAATTTGTTTTTTTGTCTAATTTCCAAAAAAAAAAAACCGAGATTTTATTTTCAATCAATTGTACACTCCATGACTACCTTTAAAATTAGATATTACCCTCACAGTAAGTTGCCTGCCTAATAGGTACAATACTCTTACTTATAAATTAATTACCTGCTTGGAAAGACTGCCAAATATATAAACATATATATAAAACAAACGAAAAAAAACATAAAACTATTTGTAACCAATATAGCTACAAGAAACCTGATATACCACTTTCCTTGTGGAATTATAGCAATAATTACTGTTCTTCCCAAAAAATTGCCCATATTGAACAACTTAAATATTATTATTATTTCTTGCTTTTTTTTCATAAGAGAAGCCCCCAAAAAATGTATTAAAGATTTATTGGAACAAAATAGAAAACAAACAAACAAAAAAAGTTTAAATTATTTCAAATTGCCTTTGCTGTAGTAAAATTCAAGTTATTAAAAGAGGAATTAAGAGGAATAATTAAATACTGGAATCCACACGTTATTTACTACAAATTATTCCTGCATAAGTCTAAAAATGTGTATTTTATATGCCAAAGACTAATTGAAATATATGTTTTGGGAGGCCAATTCTTTGATTGATCCCTTATAACAAAAGAATACCCAACATAAAAAGAGAGAAAGGGACTTGCTCTACAAAAACATACTACGTCACCATTATAATCTAGTATAAATTTGAGTCTCCTGCGCTGTTCTGGTTGTGCACGCCTTTTATTGCTTACTTTGACTCTAAGCAAACACGAAAAGAGGTTTCTTTACTACGTTTCCTTTATTCAATTAGGCCTTTTCTACTTCTTACTTTTTTTATTTACTCCTCAACTGTACCTGCCTACCTACTTTTTATTCTTTGGAGCGTCTCTATTTCTCACTGTTGTGCATCAATGTCACTGGATTATAGTAATCGTACTGCCGACCATCAACCGGAAGATGTAGAAGAAGGCGAGATCAGTAAAGACAATGTGCCCTATAGTAATTCTCTGAATTCGATTACAGCCATCTCTCAGGCAGCTGTACAGAATCACTATCATTCCCTTCCCACAAATGGCAATGCACACTCCGTAAACAACCAGATCAATCCAAGTGGCGCTGTAGGAACATTTAAACGGCAAACACATCAAAACGCTTTGAGTGATGCTAAGAGAAGCAGTTGTCCTGACAATGCTCGTCTACCCTTAGATGATCTATCGTCAAAGAGAAATGGCGATTCCCCATCCCGCAAAAGGGTACGCATGGAAAACAACACGTCAGACGATCCATTTGAGGAATATGAACGTCTTTCTCGCAGACAACGGCAGGGAGGATCGAGTCGGTCCCGAAGCCGCGATTCATCTGCACTTTATGACGATCGGGATGGTAGCCCAGCTGACGCAAGTCGACGACTCTTGGCTCGCCAGGAACCATCGCGGAACCGTTCCCCGTCATGGCACCGTACAGACGACCGCCGTAGTTTATCTCCTAGAGAATCAAGACCGAGAAGAAGAAGTTCAAAAGACGAATTAGATGACAGAAGACCTCATCGACGCAGAGAAAGTGTTACCCAAGATACATATGAAACGAAAAGATCTTCTGATAGACGCCGTAGTCCACCTCCTCAACGTTGGTACGAAAGAAGGGAGGAGGGGTCTCGGGGTAGAGAAGACCCTGCACATTTGAGTGCTAGGCCAGTAGATAAGTCTATTAAACCATCTAGACCATCGAAATATGATGAACCACAGAGACGACAAGATGAACCAAGGAGACACGATGAACCTAGAAAACAGCAAGGACGGTCTACTGCCACGATAGAATCTGCCTCAGAAAGGTGAGTTGCTATCAAGATTCTGTTTGTACTGATTAACTGATTTTTTTTATTAAAGACAAAAGAAGGAAGTGCCAAAGTCAACGCCCAAAACAGAAGATAATCCAATCGAGTTTGAGATCAAAGATGAAGATGAAAAGCAAAAAGAAGAAGATAGACTGATCGAAGAACGCCGGAAACGTCGACAGGCTATTTTAAACCGCCACAAATCCCAACCTGTAGTCGTAGCTGCGCCTCCTATTTCAACAATCCCTCCCCCATCACAAAGCAGTAAGTGTTATTATTATTTATCCAATTAACTACGGCATTACCACTTAATAATAATATGTTGTATCAAGGTGTTGATCAGGATACATTATCTCCTCTTACTTTGGTAAAGAATGAGACGGTTGCAACGGTAGGAATCACTGCCACGTCGACACTTCAGCATGAAGATAATGGGTCGAGCAACGAGAAGGTGGAAGTTAAAGCAGGTGATGACTCACCCACTACTGTCTCTGCAGTAGATTATGATCCTTCAGGGGATCGCATTGCAGATGATCGCCGTCGTAATGGTGAAGTGAACGAGTCCATGGACGATATGCTTAAAAGCAAAGACCACCAGGAGTTTGTAGCAGATGGTGTTGACAGTCATGCAGATATGCTGGCTTCAGACTACTCTGAAAAGCTTAGAAACTCAGAACCACCAAAGAAAGCTCCCACAGAAATTGATATGTTTGCAGATGATTTGGATATGTTTGCTCATGATGAGATTACAACAGCTCCAGATAATACCATAAGCCAAGCAGCAGCAGCAAGTAATCCGAGTCTATTAGATAATTGGGACGATCCTGAAGGGTATTATAGTAAGTAGAAATAAAACAAAAGAAATACTCGGCGTTTTATTTTGATGTGACAAACTGCATATGTTAAATACTCCCCGTGGCTGCGTAGGTGTCAGAATTGGCGAGCGCTTGGACCAACGTTATCAGACCTTGTCGAATCTGGGCCGTGGTGTGTTTAGTTCAGTAGTAAAAGCAAAAGATACCGAAACAAACGAAGAGGTTGCCATCAAGATGATTCGTAATAATGAGACTATGTAAGTTAATAATTCTGGGCATATTAAACAAGTCATCGTATATATTCTTTTAAAGAATGCAATACTTAACTGTTTTATCTTCTTCTTTTTCAAATTTTAGGTACAAATCTGGAATGAGAGAACTCAACTTTTTAAAGAAGCTGATGGAGGCTGATCCAGATAACAAGAAGCATATAATTAGGTTCCAAAGACATTTTGAGCACCGTAATCACCTGTGTTTAGTATTTGAAAGTCTCAGGTAAGATTTTCCTTTTCTCTCTTGTAGAGTTTATTATATAAAGCTATCAAAAGGCTGATATTTGTACCAATACTATGTAGCATGAATCTTCGCGACGTGCTAAAGAAGTATGGAAAAGATGTTGGTATTAGTATCAAGGCTGTTCGAGTGTATGCCCAGCAGTTGTTCTTGAGCTTGTCATTGCTTAGAAAATGCAATATCTTGCACGCAGATATCAAACCTGATAATGTGCTTGTATCTGAATCTAAAAACACCTTAAAACTTTGTGATCTTGGATCAGCTTCAGATGCGAGTGACAATGAAATTACGCCTTACCTTGTCTCTAGATTCTATCGAGCTCCAGAAATCGGTAGGTGAAGCAAGAAAGATAAAAAGGGATGTCTACAAGATAGTCTGTTGATGACTAACGCATACATACATCTTAAATTGTACATGCTTACAGTTCTTGGTCTGACCTACGACTACGCAATTGATGTGTGGTCTGCAGCATGTACTCTGTACGAACTATTTACAGGAAAAATCCTGTTTCCTGGAAGAAGCAATAACCAAATGCTAAAATATATGATGGAACTCAAAGGCAGATTTCCTAACAAGATGTTAAGAAAAGGTCAATTTGCAGCTCACCATTTCGACAGTGACTTTAACTTTATGGCGGTTGAGTGTGATCGTCTCACAAAGAAGGTAAAGGGGGACCCCTCTTTTATTATTATTATTATTATTATTATTATTATTATTATTATTATTTCTTTCTTTGTGTTTTTTGTGTATAATCATGTATACCAATCTATGTTGTCTGGAGTAGGAGGTTATCAAGAAGATGTCCTTTGTCAAACCAACGCGTGACATCAAGAGTCGGGTTATGGCAGCTTCTTCTGCGGGAGTAACAGAGGATGAAGGACGCCTATTATTGGCATTTATTGATTTTTTAGAAAAATGCTTGGCTCTCAGTCCAGATAAGCGAATGACACCCAAGGAGGCTCTCGTCCATCCTTTTATTACCGGCAAGGTTTAAAAAAAGTCAAGACAAGACAAGAAAACTTTGATAAAAATATTCCTTGTGTCTTCTTTGTTTAAAAGGGGAGGCAGAGCAATCTA
The DNA here is from genome assembly GCF_001638985.1 of Phycomyces blakesleeanus NRRL 1555(-). Taxonomy (NCBI): domain Eukaryota; kingdom Fungi; phylum Mucoromycota; class Mucoromycetes; order Mucorales; family Phycomycetaceae; genus Phycomyces; species Phycomyces blakesleeanus. Next base: position 518,966 of record NW_017265142.1, read on the forward strand.
TGTACAGGGCCGTGGGCTGCATGCAGAACTGTAAGAAACAAACAACCAAATTAAATCTGTCCTCATTGAGGGACGTCTTATATTCATTCAGTGGCGCTTTGTTATTTATTGCATGAGTGTTGGAACCTAAATATATGTTTATATACGTATATGTGTGTGCATAGAATATAGAAAGACAAAGGACAAATGGATTAAAACAAAATAGCATCAGTCTATTCTTCTTCAATTGTCGACAACCGAGGCCCAAGAGTATTTAACCAAGTTTGATTGGAGAGCGGACTGTGTCGAGATTGAGCATCGAGTAAAATCTTCAGGTTCTGGAATCGTGGACGTCCTGGAGATAGAAAGATAGTTGGAGAATAATGAAATTGATCGACAAGACGACTTGGTGGATAGATACTGACTGGTTTCGTAATCGGATGATGAGATGGCATGGGATGACTAGTTATTTCGTCTGTTCGTGCCATTTTTGATGTATCTTCTTCTAATAATGTCGGTAAGCGTGCTACCCATGCCTTTATCGACAATACTTGAAAAGGGTCTCGCGATAACCGCTTGTTCGAGAATATTAAGACACTGGACCGAGACTGCGGTCGCTTTGCTCCTGAGTATGAGTATCGTGGATGAAGGTCTTGAGTTGGGCTAAGAAAGCCAATAGGTCGAGGATAAATTTCGGTTGCAAGAAGAGTAGCTACAGCGGTTTGTGATGAAATCCGTTCAAACGTCATTTAATAATAATAATGATAATAAGAGAAATAAGAAGAAGAAAGAAAGGGATAAGATTGGCTGGATAAAAGAAAATGTCCTTTAAGATTCTAGGCATGCTTAAATACAGAGATTAAATTGTGGTGAAATAGAGTTTGGCTTGTGCATAAATGGAATGTCACGAATTTAGAGTGCACAAAAATCTTATCAATAAAACAAAAATGTTTCTGTCAATATGAATTCCACAAAAGCCGGTTTAGATACTTTCTGACCCCCTCAAATATACCCTCTTTTATTTGTTCATTTCATTATCATTATTAAAATTAGCCTTGGTAAATTAATATAATCGTATAAGACATACATGAATTTGAGCCAAGTGGAATATAGTGCTTATCTATATATCTATATATCTATATATCTATTTGATTATTTGCCGTGCAAATATTTGTTCAATTCGCTCTTGGGGAAGGGGCTATATAATAAGACATACCATACCTTGGGAATCATTCCTCTGATAACGGTGATTCTAACATAATGGCCCGAATGATATATTTTCAACTTCTTTTCCATTTTCGTTTATCAACCATTTCACACACACACACACACATATATATATATATATATATATACAACTGAGCAAGTATATGACCTTGTCAGGTGAAGGTAATTTTGTAAATCCCATGAAATTTCATGCACATAGTATTTCAGCTTGAAAATAATGATCAACATAATAGAATATCGATTTTAAATTGACATCTATAAACATTAAATAAGCTAGCGCCTTGGAATTAAATGAGTGTTTAATTTTTCTGCTAGTTCTATATTATGTAAGTATCTACTTTTCTAAACACTCTGTCTATATATTTATTGTTTTTCATTATGATACACAAAGGCTTTCATTGTGGGGACTATAATGGTCAGCACACTAAAGTAATTAGCTACAAAAAAACGCTTTGAAAAAAGTACAAATAGACTAAAATAAATGCAAATAAAGAAAGGAAGATGCGGTGGCAGTGGTGGTAGTGGTAGTGGTAGTGGTAGTGGTAGTGGTAGTGGTGGCGGTGGTCATTGTGGTACCAGATGTGTAGAATACTATAAGGAGAGGAAGTGAGAGGAGAGGAATAATATAAAAAATAGATGAATAAATAATTATATATATCTAAGGCTCTTCTTCCTCTTCCGCTTTGGAAGCCTGCTTAAATGCAGAGCCTTCTTCAATCTCCTTTGCATGACGCAGTTCTTCCAAATTTTTGTGCTTCTCATTGACAGGAGATGACTGACGGGCCGATATAAAGCTTTCTTCTTCATCGTCGTCGTCGTCTCCAATTTCAAAAGGAGACAGAGGCATCTCGGGATCTACCAATTCGGACTGGATAGGTACGCTGGTGCGAGGACTACTGATGGGACTGCTACTGCTGCTACTGCTACTACTGCTGCCACTTCCACTTCCACTTCCACTGGCAACACTTCCACTGGCAAAACTTCCACAATTGATGGGGCTACGCGAGCCAGTAGATCCAGTAGGACTATTGAGACGAGGGCTACTAGGTGTACGAGGACTATTAGATCCACTACCAGATCCCCCTGAGATCACCACCCTTGGTCTAGGGGCAGGTATGACAGGATAGAGTTGATTGTAATTTCCAATAGCAGCCAGAAGACGATCGTTGAGTCCCAAGTATATACCTATCGCAGTATTAGCTCTTTCGATCATATTTCTATCTTGTTAAGGCTTTTCTTCTAATCCACAAGGCAAAAGTCAGCTTCTTACCGACAACAGCAGGATCTGCAATACGAGGAATCTTAAGGCTTACTGCATCTTGAGAAGCCTGGCATTGACGATAAAGTTGCTATATATATGTATGTGTGTTAAATCTATCCACAACTTTATTTTCATCTCTATCTAATCCATTTTTTTTTACAAGCGCACTTACAATTATAGTATTATTTGCGGGATTATTTTCTTTTGTAACTTCGCGGTTGTGTGATTCGGCAGAGAGCATTTCCTCGAAAACTGTGATTTGCCCAGTGGCATTGTCCAAAAGATCCTGATCAGGTGAGCGCTTAGGTGACTCTACAGGTTCAGCAGTACGAATGCTACTCTTGCTTGGTGACGATGAACGAGGACTGGCATTCTGAGTTACAGCTGCAAGACGTTCCTGAAGAGATAGTCGAGCTGTAGCTTGAGTAGTAGTGATAGATAATGCATTCTGCGAAGGGGTACGTCTAATAGCGCTGCGTTGTTGGTGTTGAGTATTGGGTGATGTGGTAGATTGGGCATTACGTGTGCAATATGCTGCAATATCGCTCTGGATCTTTGCCAAATCACGATCATTTGGCTAATTTAAGTGTATAAGAAAGGTATGTGCATAATTAGTTTGTGTAGAAGTTCGAATATTATAGCTTGCTAAGAATTAACTTACAGGAATGTTGACATCAAGGAATGTTAGAGTGTAGTTAATCTTGATAGCTGTAGAGAGAGATAGAAGACCAGCAATGTCGATACTTGGGTTCTTAGAAACATCGAGCCTATTGAGAGCGCTATTTTCGGGAAGACATTCTGCAAGTGCGATGGCAGCTAATAATAAATTCAAAGGCGTCAATGTGATTTGTTCAGCCTTCTTTTCGTCTTATATTTATATATTTATGTACCTTCCGATCCAAGTTCAGTAGCAGCTAGACTCAATTCTTTGAGAGATTGGTTGACATACAATGCTTGTCGAATAGCAACAACCTAAAAATAAAGGATATTAGTCTTTAATGTTAGCTTTTGATTTTATTTGCACACTCACACCATCTGTAGTTGGCTGGCCAAGAGAGTTGTAGGACAAGCTGAGAGTCTTAAGAGACTGGTTGTATTTCTACAAATGTACAAAGAATATGTAAGTCCCAAAATACCAATACCAAATATACACAAACTCTTACGAGGGCTTCTCCAATAAACATGCATCCTTTGGTGTCAATCTTGCAATCATTCATAGATAGAGACAAAAGACTCTTGTTACGTCTCAGGGCTTGAGCAATGTATTGAACTCCCTGTCTAAGCTCATTGGTGTCAATGGCAAGACTTTCGAGACCTCTCTGGTATAGACGATTGTCATCGTAGTCTCTCAGCATGACACCTACCCACATCGCACCCTGATAGTTGATACGATTATATCTCAGCGAAAGATGCCGCAAACATGTCGATTGGCGAATTCCAGCTGCTAAAGTTTCAAGCAATGGTAGCTTTAACCCACAGTTGTCCAATATCAAGCTTGAGAGCGAAGGTGAGGCAGATGTAGGAGTCCCAATTAATGCCTGAGCCAGATACCCAATCGCCTTTTTGTCGGGGATAGTTGATGTAAGGTTGAGTATTTGGAGCTTGGAGGCCTGCATATACACACATACAAAAGAGAAGTATGGATAAAGAGTATCAATAGCGGATTTATACACTTGCTTATTTATTTTTTGACCTTTTTTCTTGGTAATTTTTAGATCTTAGTAGCACTTACACCTTTGATATAAACTGCGACATATTTGAATCCAGTGGTCTTGATCTTCTTGTTGTCCATCAGGCTGAGCTCACAAAGTGTGTCTGTCAACAACAGACTATGTAAAAGTACTTTGATAGTCTACATGGCTAATCAGTAACGTAACTTTGCGATATGTATCTACATACGTCATCTTCTAGGTCACAGTTGTTGAGTATGAGTTCTTTTAAACCGAAATCTAAGCAAAGCACATCTGCCAATGGTTCTGCTGTGCGTCTAGTAATAGGTTGGTTGGAGAAATCGAGTCTAGTGAGACAAGTGCGGTGTTGGTTGGCCTAAAAACTCAAAATATGATTTTTTTTGTTTTTGTTTTTTAGAATATAAAAAAAATCATTTTCCTTATATATACATATAATGTACTCACAAGTAGTTGAGTTAAGAATCCAGGAAATAGCGGTTCTTCTTTACTCTTGCACGCCATGTCATAGAGGGCGTGAAGTGCTTGTGGTGTAGTACGTTGTCGGGTAGCTGGTTCAACAGACATCTTGGTTTTTTCGAATTGCTCGGAAATAGGATCCTCATTAGCCGACATGGTTTCTTTTGTGTCGCCTGAGGGAAAGGTTTGATACGGGTAGTACTCCGTCGTCAGATTTCTAACCGAGAAGCGGACTCGTTTGAGTTCTTTTGGAAGTAATTCTTCCTGAGTGTTGTCCACAGAAGTCTCGGGTGGTGGTGCTACTGGCTGTGCTGGAAGAAGTCTACGGAATCTCATGAGACCCGAGGATTTTTGCGGAGATGTAGGTTCAGATTCGGGGATCTGGCCATCAGTCGTGGGCGATGATGCGATTGCGAGTTTGGAATTCATTGATTGAAACCATGATGATCCCTGGTTGCCAAGACGGACTTGTTTAAGGATACTCTTGGCTGGTTTACAGCTTGGGTCATAAGCGAAGGGTGGGGTGGCATAAGATGTCATTTATTTGGTCTTTAAATTTTTAAAATTTGAAATTTAAAGAGTAAAAGAGAAAGGATAAAAGAAGCAGAGGCCAAAAAATAAAATAAAATATTTAAAATATTTTTTTTAAAAAAAAATCAAAGTAAACGGGAAACGGAGATGTAAAGGCACAAACACAGAGACACAGAAACACAGAAACAAGGCGACACACAAGAAAGAAAGAAATAAAGAAAAAAGATAAAGATAATGAGAGAAAAAAGTAGAGAGTAGACAGGTTAAATGATAGCTGTTCTTTAGTATTGGTTACAAGAGCGAAACTTTATTGTGCTTGAAAAGATATATATAAAAGACGGTTACACTTGAGTACAAAAGGTATTAATATTATTCACAGATTATTGTACAATTAAGCGAAGCAACATGGCTTAAGAGTTGACAGCCTTTTGGGCTTCACCAGACTTCTTTTCGGCCTTTGAGGTCACTTCACCAGTGGTGTTTCCGGTCAAAGCATTATAGGCACCAGTCACAGTTCCTTGGACCTGATCTGACAAGCCTTGGACAAATCCCGAGATATTGGCCGCTGTTTCCTGGACAACACCTTCGTTGTGCTGTGCTTGACCCTTGGCCTGGAGAGATTCATTACCAACCATGGTACCGACGGTATCCTTAGCATCACCAATGAGCTGGTCCTTCTTGGCATCGGTCTTTGAGGGGGCTGACATATTGATTTGATTTGGTTTGATTTGATTTGATTTGAGTATAGAGAGAGAGGTTGTTTGTTTGAGTAAAGTAGAGTAGAGTAAAGTAGAGTAGAGTAGAGTGGAGTAGTGTTTGAATGATGTTAAAATGAGTTGTCTATGGGTCTCCCTTTTTATACTTGTAAGTTGAAAATCTTCAAGCTTTCTGACTTCCTAATATGGACCTGACATCATCTCTACGAAATCTCTCCCTCATATTCTATTTTATCTGCCTATTCTTCCTCCTTTGGTCAATATAGGTACTTTTGGTAAAGAAGATCACCTTTAACAGCGGAGTAAGTTTAAGGTCTGGCCAATGAACCTAGTGAAATGACGTTATCTCTAGATGCTGTGCCCAATAATATTTTCGGGATCAATAATTTCCTAAATAGGACATGGTGGATTTATGTCATGACAGGGCAACCCAGATACTCTTTTATATATTAATCATTTACTCAGCAATAACAGGTACAGGTTGATACCTACATTGAAGGCTCAAGCATATGTCAAAATAATAGTAAGAAAAAAAAACAAGCAAAGGATTGGCTTCTGTTAATGAATCATAGTTTGATCGAATTTTTTCAGGTAACTAAGAATATTTCTCCTCTTCTTTTTCCTCTGTTCTTGTCTCACACCTGAATGTCAAATGTTTTGCTTATTACACCAAATCGGCTAATAGCATCAACGCTTGTCTACCTAAAGCAAAGTATTCTATTAATTACAGGTGGCTAACACTAATATGTGTGTGAATATATGTGTATAGTTTCATTTCGGTTAATAAATAGCCGAATTTACCTTTGAAATAAATGCTAAAATCCATGCATTGACCACTTGAGTAAATGGTCCACGGAGTCTAATATGATTTATGTGGTACCAAACATGAAAAGAAGAGGAGAAGAGGAGAAAACCGTAGTCACAGCAGAACATTCACCACTCAAACAAATATCCTAATGTCTCTCAAATAAACCACAATCGAATATTACAAAATAAAGGAATCTTTAGTACTACCTATTTTACATCAGCCAAATGAACGGATTATATATTGCTATATGTAATACTATTTTATCGAGAATATTCAATTCTAATAAACAAAAACAAAAACGTGGTTAATGTTGCAGGTTAATAACGTACGACCAACAACTGTCGTTGGAGTAACTTTGTTTGTGCTTATATCAATTATCCAGAACCCGGTCTTTTAGATATTCACATAGAGCGAACATTATATATAATAAGTAAAAGACCTTTTGTAAATTAAAGATATTTGAATCTGATTTATTTTATATGTACATACAATCCCTTTTCTTTTGTTAAGCCATGTCATTGTGTATATAATTCATTTATTAGTTTTATTATTATATTGCAAAAGTAACCCTGAGAATATCTTGTACGATCATTAAAATACTTTATCACCATAAATAATATAAATTGCTTGCTATTATAGAAACTGTGCAGCATAGATTCAGGGTGCTTTCTTTTCCCAGTCATTACATGATAATGTATAAACGTATCCTAATGGGCCCTAAGTAAATAAGGATTTATTTCCCATCTTTACATTCAATATCAAAATATAAATTATCTCTGCCTTGGTTTCTATACAAAATAGCCGGCTGTTCTACTCCACAAACTCAAATGAATAGCTCATAGATTGCCAACGTATCACTTAACCTCTCTTTTCTGATTTTTTTTCGCAAATAAGAACCAAGTAACAAAATAATAGTGATAATTATTATTGACATGAAACGCTCTTTTATTTATATATATATATATATATATATATGTGTGTGTGTGTGTGTGTGTGTGGGTTAACTTGGGTATGGAGTAGCGTTTGATAGCTCAAAATTGTCAATATAATATTCACCTACGTATTTACAGTATAATTTAACATAGCCATGAGGTATATCCGTTTCCCACAGATCCTTTGTCACTAATCCACGATAACTGCGCGTGACTTTTCGATCAATACCCCGGCTCTTGCTATTCGATTGGAATGCTTCAAAATATCTTAAAACAGATTCAACTTCTTTCTTTCCTAGAGTCCACACCACAGTTTCGGCTTTGGAACCTTTAAACTTCCCGCAAATATGGACCCACAATGGATGAGAATGAGGCACAGGATCATCTTTGGAAAGGCTAGCAGCAGTACTTTTGTCCGAATCATCATGTTGGACTATATCCTTATCTTGTTCAATCGTAACCAGGTTGACGAACCTATCTACATCATCGTTTTGATCCCTTTCGCCCAGATAATAGAAAGAAACCTCGTGCATCCTTAGCGTTTTGAGTTGAGTGTGTGGCATATTGAAATAGAAACAGCCGGTTTTGCTAGAAACAGAATCCTGGATTTCAACCTGTCTCAAAACCATGGTATTGAGCTGCCTGCAGCGGGAAGAGAGGTAGGTAAAGACGTTGGAGTGCATGACAGCTAATTCTATTTCGATTGTCTGTAAGCCATGTAATGGAGGGTATCTGGGAATTTTGGTAGTAATAGATATCTTCTCAACATCCATACTCAGGCTCAAAGTTTTCAAGGAGACCCAATTGTCCAATAGAATGTCTAGTTCAAGGTTGACACTGTACATCTTGAGTTTGACATGCACTAGATGAGAAAAGGAGTCGAAATATGTTGGAGTATGGAACAGGTGAGAGTCGGATATCTCGAGTTCTAGGGTCTCAATAGTTGTGGAGCAAGCTAGAATACATTTGTCGATAGTCTCCTGTGATTTCTCGAATGCATTGATGGGTTCACCAAGGCTAAATCTTAAATGCTTTGGTGAAACATCAAAGTGGCGGAGGGTTACCCAAAAGACGCTATGTACCCATTCTTTCATCTGCCTTTCATCTATGGCGAGCGTTTCCAGACGAGGGAAGAACTGGGCCAGAGTTGCAAATGCGGTAAGAGCTTCTTCTTGGGTCTCGAAAACCATGTCGTCCTCTTCTGAGATATCAGAGTATAAAGGGCTACCGGGGCTATAATCATAGGGGTCGTCATAGTAGGGACATTCGATGTTTTCATAGTATTCCAGCGTCGATTCTTCTTTTCTGTTTACTTTCCATCCAAAATTAGTGACCTCTGGATATTTTATTGCAGCATAGTATAGCCACCCGAGTGATAGCGTGTTATTGAAGAGATGAACTGTGATCAAGTTTGGTTCTGGAGAAAGACATCTGATTTTATCTAGATCTTCCGGATAAATAGCGCCAAATGGAACGTCCATATGGAAATAATATAACCGCGGCAGAAAACTGTGTAAGGTTTCCATGTCTCTCCAGGTCAAACGGTGATTTGGATTGCCATAGTCTTCTGTGATGATGAGTCGTTCGAGACCAGGCAAAACAGACAGCATCTTAAACATTGCTTTAGCTCGACTCTTCTTTGTCAAGCCGGGAAAGTGGATTTCGAGATGCTTTAATGATCCCCACAGTCCCCAGTTTCCAACTGTTCGTTGAGAGTATGTGCAAATATTGCCGTATTGTATACTCAGGCATCTCAGATTAGTGAAATAAGCCTGCATCCTACACAGTTCTGCATCGATCATGCCAAGATTTCGGGCCAAGAACAATGACCTTACACGATGACCGTTCTTTTCATATATATCTTGGTGAGCTGAAAGTGCATGGAAGAAATATTTGGCTTTTTCTTTGCAGTGGATGTTTATTGTATGCCACAGCGAGTTTTGAAAGGGTGCTGTCCATGTTTTACAGACTGTTGTGCACGAAAGTATGTCTTGGGTTGAAGTGAATGTAGCGACGATTGTCAGGATCTCGAATGGCAATTGTGATGCTGCCATGATGGAAGAAAAAGCAACGAGATCATTTCACTCTTACAACCACAAAAAAAGGAACTTTCTATAATTTTTGTACATGTTTTCATGGTTTCACCACGAATCTTATTTAAGACACAAACGAGTACACAAATCTATGAAAACAAGGGAGATTTTTATCTATCAGGACCGCACAAACCACCGTTTAATTTAATAATAATAATAATAATAATAATAATAGTATTAGTATTAGTATTTAGGAGAAATAGGCTCGTCAATTATTGACAGATCTTTGCTTACAAATAGTAAAGGGTAAATCAGGTTTCTTACTTACTTTCATGCTTTCATGCTTTCATGCTTTCATAATTTCCTTCTTTCTGTATACGTTCATATAAATATATATTGGCGTTTCTTAAAAAGAATAAAATCGGATAAAGTTGAAGAAAGCACAGCATACACTTGTGACCTCTCAAGATGTAGAACAGATAAAAGAAATAGCAAAAAAACTAGTGGTATCTCTTCTAATGAAACCAAAGGTTGATAGAAAATATGACATATACACAGAAATACTATACAAGGATGAGGTATATATACTCTTTATATCTACCAAAGTATATTACTATTACTATTACTATTACTATTACTATTACTATTACTATCACTATTATTATTACTATTTATTGGAAGTACAGAATATTGCTGTAGGACAAACATGACCAAAGCGTATCGTACACAAAAAGATCAGTACACCATCCAAAATATTGGTTTTTATTTTTATTTTATTTTTCTCAAAGGTACCAGAATATTATGGCCTACAAAATTTCTAAAAATCCAAGTCAAATAGATGTACGCTATTTTCACTAATGTTTCTCACACAAAATAATACTAGATTCTTAGACAGAAGAAAAAGTAAAAGGCAAGTCTGTGCAGAACTAATGGAAAGACCTAAGCATCTTTACTGCTTTTGACTTTGTCAATATTGGTCTTAATTGAGTGCAAATAAGACCAGTTTTTTTTAAAAGAAGAAGAGTTATAAATTCCAAGAACTCGAAACATCTGAAACATATTATCTAGAACTCTCTTAATACTTTTCTGTGGCTATTCTTTGTTAAGGTCTAAAGCTTTTTTTTTTGAATTACTGGGAAATTGAGTGCCTTTATTTCCCACAGAAAATGAGCAGTCACTTTTTTTTTTATAAAAAAAAAGAAATGATACAGGTTTTTCGGACCCAAACTGTATATTTTGCGTTCCATAAATATAAATAGGGAAAATAGGGGTGTTTTTGAAAAGTAACCCCTATAATCGCCTCTGAAAATACCCTTGAAATCACCCTTTTCTCCCCTGGTGTAAGATTATATATACATAGGGTTTTTTTTGTCCAGTTTGCCTTTACTAACTGGTCCTTTTCATTGCTACCCTTATATTTTAAAATTGTTTGATTAATTAAAACATCTTATTATAATTCAAAATATTTTACTGCGAAAAAAAAAGCAACAGCAAAAACTTAAGGCTCAAACCTTTTAGCAAATCTCGGTATTTAGAGACTTACAGATAAAGTAACAGCATGTGGTACATGGATATCCTCTATAAAAGTTATTCGATTGAACTATGAGATTATTATAAGCCTTGTAATTCATCCTAATCTGCTATATTATTCTTTAATAAATATTTGTGAGTAAATATAACAAAATCAATACATTGGCCATATCATACAAGATGTCTCTGGTTACCAGACCAGCTGAATTCATTAAGAGCAATGAACTTATCTCTCTGTAGATATCTCAAAAATTCACTTTCAACTAATATATATATAATGTTTCTTATAGTACAAATTAATGTATTATTAGTACCGTTATTGTATTGCTATATACTCAACCTTTGTGTCGTATTAAAACAAAACAAAAACAACTGTCTAAGATGGGGTACTGAGAATAAATGTGAGTTTGATTGCCACACATGAAAAAAAACCTCCAAAACTAAACTCCTTATTCTTGTTGTTGTATTGCTGTTTCTTGAAGCCAATATTATTTCTCATTTTTGTAATTATTGAATAATATACTAATATTTCATATATTGCGACTGATTGGAGATATTGATAAGAATATCATACCTGTCAACCTGTAATAATAATAACCTTTTATATAATGTTTTTAAAACACCTAGTAATATGTATTTTTTAAGCAAAAAAAAGCACGCATTTGCTGGTACGGAAGAGGTTTTATAGCCTGACTTACATAGTGTAAAATTGAAACTGATTATCTGAAAGACACTTTGTCCAAAAATATATATTATATATACATTTTCTGTGCAAAATGTGTAAATAATAAGTACTTTTTTTTTTAAAGAAAATTGTGAGGAGTATAGCCAACTATATAGAAACAGTGTGCCACCAAGCATTTTCTTGGCAGAGGACGCTGCCTGAGGCGACTGGTTTGGCTCACTTTGTATAATTTCTCTGCTGCTGCAATTTGCTCTTCTGAGGGTGACGTAGGTATTGTAGATTGGGTACCTTTCTCACTCTTTGAGTCGCGGATTCAGGTACGTTTTTTTTTGGTTGCTTCAAAAGCCTATAAATAGAGCTTCAATTTTTTGTTCTTTTTCCTCTTAATTTTCTCTTGTCCTCTTTCTTCCAATCGTACTTACTCTACACGCCTTTGCTTCCACAAACCCAATTATTTCTCTCTTGCACTATTTATGAAAAATAAATTTGTACTTTCATACTATCCTCTAATTATATACATTTAATCATTAAAGAAAAGAAAGAAAGAAAGAAAGAAAAAAGACAAAGAAAATTTCTTGATCTACTTGCTTTGTATCTGTAAAAAATTATATGAATTATATCTGTATTTTTTGATTCTGTTGGCACTCTACAAATAATACTAAACCCACATTCCCGTTAAGATTTTTTCAGCTTAGATATTATTATTATTTCTTATTTAACTATGTATAGCCCATCTATTGTACCTACCTCTCCTGAAGCCTGTCATGATGATGCTTTGTTCAATGGTCTGTGCAATAAACACTCTCGTTATGGCCACAAAAGACACGATGGTTTTTTGAATACTCCTCCCCATCAAGCACTGTCGGCCATTGTTCCAGACAGACTGTCAAAGGCACTCTTCGAAATTACCCCGACTGATATTCTGGCTAGGAAAGAGGTCGCTCTGTCTGGAGCTATTGGCTTCCGGTCAATATTTGGTACAGTCTGAAAAGAAAAAGCCTTTCTTATATATCCTTCAGAGAACTGACTCAATCTATAGGCATTAGTAATACTTCAACATATCCAACACATTTGATCTTGGATAGCAAAAGAAAGGCTACAATGGAACAAGGATCACATGACCTAGATGCAAATTTGCGCAGCCATGGCCAAATAAATGGATGTGGTGGAAATAGTGATCAGGACATGGAGAAAAGTAGAACACCCGTCCCTACTTATCCAGCACATTTAATACCAAGTCTATTGAGCAAGAAAGCTCCTTTGCCCACTATTAACTTTCTATCTGCAGAAAATTCATCAAATATTGTGTTTGAAGAGCTTCTGGAAGACTTTATCGTAAAGTCTACTATGTATGCCTGTCCAGAATACGACCCTACTGACAAGTGTGCACACAATTACATATCTACAAAGCCATCTATGGATACATCACAATCGAATAATGTTTCTGACTCTGCAACATTTCCTTCTGGCGGTGAATCATGCTGGCCAACACCATGCCTATCAGATGTATCCAGTGTCTTTGATATTTCCGAGCAGTCCCCTCTTATTCACACAAACAGCATTAACAACACCATCACTACAAATCACAATATCAGAGATTTTGATTTGTTTGGCCCCACTCACTTACCAAGCCCGAAAAAACCCAAGTATAAAAATTTGACCAGTCCATTTCAGGCGAAATCTTCCAGCTGTTTCATTTTGCCTGCAAGGACTACCAATAAAAGAAAGAGAATGCGAGATGCCTCGGTGGGCATTACATCCAAAAGGCACAGGTGCTCTTTGTGTAGTTATGAAGGGGCTCACACCGGAAATTTTAACAGACACATCCAAACACACTACATTATACGCAATAAGGTGGCATGCTCTCTTTGTGGCAGTCCTTATGCCAACAAATACAATCTTAGCAGACATGTCTGTAAGCAGTCTGTTATAAACAGCTACTAAATAGCCTTTTTTTGTATGACAAATTATGTCCCAGTATTATACATATCTACCCACATACATACATCAGTATATTTATCTGAAAATTATCCCCCCTCCCCTCATCTTATTTCACTCAAGTGTGTGGCACATCTAACATAGAACCACACAGCCCATTATTGTTTCACATTGTAAATTGTAAATCTAAATAAAGAAATATATATCCTAATACTTGCAAGTAATTGACGCTCGACAAGAAATTGGTATGATACAATGAAAAGGGAGAGAGATAACAATATTTTCTTAATTCGGTTCAATTAATCGCAGCAAGATTTTATTGGTAATCGGATAAAGTGTTCTTCAGGCTATAAAGAAGAGTAAAATCAAAATTTATCAATATTTAGTATTAGTGTATTTGCTTGTATAGATCTTTTTATAAGCTCTGATTTATTATAAGTCTTTGAGGGAGTAAGATGGGAAATGCCTTTTATTATTTGTTTGAGGATTATGTGGGCTATATGATGCCTTTGGATTCTTTGTATGATTGTGCTATAGGGTGGAAGACGAATCTGTGGAGTCAATTTCAAGCTCTGAATAATGAATGATCCGTTTTTTTAGCAGTGTTGAGGATCAAATACGGATGAAAAAGGTTATAATAAAAATTTAATAATAAGTGTTGATCGCAAATGATAAGTACTGTTCACCTAAAACCCAAAACAGCAGGAATGTTAGGACCTTAGATCTGATGGACTGATTACTGTTGTTCACCCCAGTCCTCTTTTGCGACAGTTCAAAGAGTAGGACGTATTAAAAAGAAATGAAGTTGTGAGCAGTTTGTAAATCTAACATTTCTCAAACTATTTTTTGCGTTATTTTTTAACTTTATAGCATAAAATGGCAAAGTAATGTTTGACATTTATTTTAAGTTTCCTCACTGTTACTTTTCTGGCTATGGCTACTTTCCCCACCTGACTGAACGAGCCTTAACAAGATGTCATTTCTACGTTTTTCGTTCAAAGGGGTCACTTCTTCTCTTCTATCTCTTCTATCTCTTCTATCTCTTTTCGCCTATTATCTTTTCTGTCTTTTCTCTGCTCTCTTTTCTCTCTTTCCTCTACACTCTTTTCTTGCTCTTTCAATATCTCGATCATTTTATCGCGTATTTCAATATCCGTAAATTTCTGTTCAATCCCCTCCACGATCTTTCTCCTCTTCTCTGCTCGTTCTTCAGTAGTACCAATAGATGCCTCTTTAACGTCGCGCATGGCGGTTCTCGTTTCTTCCATTACTTCATCATACACTGAGCTGACAAGCTCCAAAATGGCACCATAGTGTTCAATATTGTTTGGTCGACCCTGGCTTGTTTTTACAGGGAGAGGTATGGCATCTGAACGTCTTGTTGGCGTAGGAAGGGTTATGACACGTGAACTTCTTGTGGTAGGCCTTTCCACTACCACTTTTCCTTCATCAATGACCTTCAAAGGCCGAGAAGTCCCAAGGTACCCCCTAGTGATTCTTCCACTAGAAGACATACGTGTAATTGTCGCGCCCGATGTAGATGATCCAGATGAGATCATATATGTAATCGTGAATAATCCATCATTTATGGTGATCTGTCGCATTTCGTGATACCAAGGCATTCGGTACTGACTATTCTCACAATCAATTTGAGCGTATACTCTATCTGATTCTTCCATAAAGTCTCTTTTCAGCAACTCGAATCTATTGCTACACATGTTGCTGTCCACGGCTGACCGAAAAACGGTCGACATATTAACAAACTCTGGATCTTCCTTCAAGGTCTTCAGGAGGTTATTCCAAAGGCGATTGACTTTTCTCTGGTTATTACTCGTAGATATAAACTTGTCATAGATACCAGTATCTAAGACCACTTTCAATAATAGTCCTGTTTATTCTGTACACCATATATTTTGGCTTGTATTTCCAGTTGAGCTTTGTATTTCATTATCAGACTCTGATTCCCCTTCTTCCTCCAAATATTGGGCAGCTTCCTGAACTTCCACTTCGTCATTTCCGGCTGTCTCATGACCGGAAGGAATCAAATCTTCATTTGTCTCTAAGACAATATCAGGGCTTAATTGCCGGAGAGAAGAGCCATGTACACCATTCTGGGAAGGTTTACCAGGAATGATTTGGGGAGTATTGAATTTCATTGGGTAGCTAAGAGTAAAAGTATAAAACAAACAAGAACCTAAAAGAAATTGAGATGTCATTAAAATAAAGCGATTCTCACAGGTGGTGTCGATAGCAACCAAACCGAAATACCACATTTGCTTATCAGATATATTTTACCTTTTTACTCTCTTGTGAAGATAAAAAGGGTGGGCGTGGCTGTTGAGGATCATCGCTCGTCTAGGTGCAATAGTAGCAAAGGGAAAGTAATAAAGTGCACACGAGTATAGCAAGACTAAGAGGGAGTTGATGTCTTAATAGAGAAAGTTCAGTGAAGCATGGTATAAAACCCCTTTTACCTTGTTAAAGACGCTTTTCCAATTTTCTCATTCTGACAGCTGATTTTACCCTACACCCGTCTAGTAAATTAAGTATACCACATCGATGTCTAGCAGATCATATCGAGGAACCTAATCGCGGACAGGTGTCTGCAAAAAGGATCTATGACAGAAAACACAGCTGGAAGGGTTTTTGAAGTCCAATGGCACATTGTTTACAGTATTATTGAAAACAAAAAAAAAATACTTAAGAAGCAGCACAGTTGAGCCTAGCCTGCAAGGAGGCTCATGAGAACAAGAGACACACACATACACACACAATATTCAAGATGAACGCCCCAAGTTCATCTTTTTTTAAATATTACAATTCTTGATAATATGTCCTATGCTGTCTCAAAAGTGATAAATTGTGAGAAACCTTACGGACAGCCAGGGCAGTCTGAAAGTATAGATGCTCACGGAATGGCCAATCGATTGGAATATTTTCAATCGATTAAACTTTAAATCTCTTTTTGGTAACTTTTTTAAATACAAATTGGGTATTGTATATGTAACAATAAATCGTTGGCACGTAGGGTACTTGTAAGAGTCAATGTAACTTATTAAAATACTACTGCGAGGAGAGACGTTCAAGTTGAATAGTCTTTACGCCCGGGTCACTAGCTAGCACAGGTTCTATATCCTTAATGGAGGCGTGGTAACGAGGGACAGTAAACTACTTCAAGAGGATACGTTCTCGAGACAATAGATGTGCACTCCAATAGCTAGGATGAGTCAAATAATATTTAGTTGACTAGGCGTATGGGGATGAGAATCAGTTGTCAAAATAATAAAATGAAAAGTGTTTTAAACGAAGTAAAAAGAGATACTTTATTCATCTTCACTAAACTTCCTCTGTTATGGCCTTCTCTACCTCTTCCTCTCGCTCCTCCTATCTACACTTCACTCTCCTTTCTTCTCCGAGAAGAGGCGGGCGTCAACTACCACGCCCACCGTCTCAATACCTCGTATACAGCAGGGATAAAATCTGCAGAGGTTAGAAATAAAATACCATATATAGTAGTAAGCCTTTTATGTATGGAAGATGCATCTAATCGATTGGCCACTCCGTGAGCATCTGATAGTCGATAAGGAAAAGTTGCGATGAAAAGTAGGCATAGGTCGGGCGTCAGGCAATGTAAAACGATCTACAGAGCGATTAGCAACAAAATGCAGTCATGGGCGTGACGCCAGGCCGACACGAGAGGCATTTGCATATGATGAATAATTAGAGTATCCTAGCATAATATATCGAGAGGGAAGGGAAGGGATAAGGTGAGGGGAAGATAGAAGAGATTTAAGAAAATCATATCGAGGACGATATGAAGCAGGGACATATAAAACACAAATACGAAATGGAGTGAGCAAATTTGAACAGTGAACAACTGTGGCAGTAATACATTTTTTCTAGCTCTAGGTCCTAAAAGAGAATTATGACCAGAGTTCCCCTTCAGGTACGGTGGTGAGCCGACCATGGCAGTAATACAACGTCCACAGGGAGAGAAAAGGGGATCAGTAAAAGACATGAAGGGAGAGAGGGAAACGAAACCACAGTGAGGGGATCATAGTAAGTCGGGTGCTTGAAATTTAAGATGAGACGTCTGTTGAGGAGCGTCTGTGTTGGCATGAGTTTCTTGAAGGGTAAGTATGTCTAAAGAGAGTGAACGAAGATATCTAATGGAGAGAGAGCGACTATCGGAGTTTCCGGACTTGACAAGTCCGCGGCAGTTCATGGTGGCTATATTAATCATAAATTAAGATTTATCGTCGTCTACTATCTCATCATCGGCTAGTCCATGCTGGAAGTCTTTGGTGCCATCGTCGCTACATCTTGTGAGGCGGTCAACTTCTCGGTCGGTTCCTTGAGAGCCTCAACGGGGGTAGTCTTGGGTGGTTGAGCGCGGGATTCCAGTTTCGCCGTTACCTTGCGGGTTTTCTTGAAGGAGCTGACATCCACTGGTGGTGCTTTAGGGTGGACAGGTTGCAAGTGATCAGTCTGGTCGCAAGTGAAGCATCGTCGGGAGTCTTTGGGGTGTTCTGGGTAGTTTTCAATATCATGTCCCATATCCTTACAATAGTTACAGTGGTGCCCCATCTGTTTCCAGGTACCTAAAAAGCACAAGCCACCATTGTACGGGATCTTGTATGAGAGTTTTGCAAGGGTGAGGTCGGGGCGGAGAGGTCGTTCAAGGTAAGCAAAACCGGATCCATCGAAGAAACCAGATCTGAGGTGCAAACCGACTTCGCGGACAGTGCCATACGCGGCCAAGGCTGTTTTGATAGTCTCTTCGAGCAGAGGGCGAGGAAGGAAGGGAAGCTGAGTGAGAGATATACGCAAGATTGTTGTGCCTGGGGCAATACCCATAGAGGGGAAGTACGTCTGATCCCCTACTGGGAAGCCTTTGGTGCAGATGTCAGTACAGATGGCGGAACTGGTGAGATGCATTTCGTGGATGAGCGGTTTTTTTTTGGGGAATGACACTCCCAAGGTACATTATTTAGGAATGTTGGCTTTTAGAGAAGTCCAAAATTCATAGGCAAGGGTGGGTGCAGTGGGCGGTGTGAAGAAAAATGAGTGAGGGGATGTACTTTCGCGCCAGACGCGATTCGAAGATGTCGACAAGTTCGAGAATAAGACAACAGGTACTTGAACATGTTTGTTAGGTGCTATGGCCGCGTCGATATATGACATAGTGATTTGGTTGGGAGAAGGTGGTGAGGTTGAGGTATGGGTTTGACTTAGTGTTGTGGTGGACCCATTAGACGGGTCTAATACTTTAGCGGGAAGAGCCATGTACCTCTTTATATATACATTTTAGTTGAATTTACAGCCGATACTCTTTTATATTAAAAGTGCGCTGTAAAGTCCGTCTTTCAGGCCTGCAAAAAACAAAAGGAAGGGCCTAGCAAGCCACTTGATTTCGGTCGTATTTCGCCCTGGTTCCAAAATGGTAAGCATTAGCTTAATGTACAATGTATTCTCTTGTGAACAAAGACTTGGAAGATATTTCCTACTCCATGAAGTTGCGGAGAGACCTTTTAGAGACCTCAGATCTATTAGAATGCCTTTTTTCTTTCTTTCTTCTTTTCTTCCTTTCAGTGACATGAACACACACAGAAGAAGAAGAAGCAGAAATAGAAACAGAGAGGCAGACCGTCAAATTAAAAAAAAAAAGAGAAATAACCGTTAAATAACCTATATTTTAACAATATGCTGGCTTCTTCTTCTATTTGTGTGTAGTCTGGCCGTTTAATCGCACAAATCATTGTTTCTGTCGGTACAGTCGTGGGACGTGCTTTTATTGCAGCTTACAAGCAGGCAGCAGCCAGTAAGTAGGATTAGGAATAATGGCCATTGCGAATTGAATCGCTAGTCTCTTTTAAATTGGAATTATGTGATACATTTGAAAGAATAAAAAAAAGGAGCAATTCAGAGAACTTGACATTCTTGATTCTATAGATGCTGCTAATGGTGGTGGACCTGTAGCTGCTGCTCGCGGAGGTGCTAAGGAAGGTGCTGTCGATGCACTGACTCGCAAGACTGGCTTATCCATTGAAGAAGCCTGTCAGATCCTCAATGTTACAAAGGATGCGGATATTGCTCAGCTCACAAAGGTGAATATACATGCATAAACACACACACACACATATATATATATATATACGATTGGATTATTGTGAATGAAACACTTGGTATCAATGGGTTTTGTTATTCTTCAATTGTATTCTTATGGTTACGATTATTCTTTATGTAGAACTATGACCATTTGTTCAAGGTGAATGATTCAGCGGCTGGTGGATCATTTTACTTGCAGTCAAAGGTTGTTAGAGCTAAAGAACGTTTGGATATGGAACGGGCGGAAGAGCTGAAGAAGACTGAGAAACCTCAAGAACCCCCTGCCTCATCTGACACTCCTACTGGAACAGCATAAAAAAAGATAACACGAAGAAGGGTATCCAACTTTTTGCTCATTTTCTTTAGACCTTTATTTTCCTCCCCTCTCCTCATGCGTGTTATTTACACGTACACGTACACCCACCCCCATGTACATGTACATGTACATGTACAAAAAATGTTTATACTCTAGATATTTTCTCTTTTTCTTTTTTCTTTTAAAAAAACACTGGTCACTAAAAGGAATAGATGTAAAGACTTTCTTTTTTGAGGCTGTCACCAAATATCAAGAAGTAGAATAAGGTAGAAATAGAGAGAGAGAGAGAAAAACAAAGTGTAGTTCAATTATGATAAGGCATGCTATACTGAATAGAAAATAGTCTTGCTTGGGAAATCGAAATACAGCAGTAAGACCAAACACAATTGCTATCACTAGCACGATTAGTGAAGAACGGTGAATTATCAGTCATATACTCCAAAAGAAAAAACGTAATTAAACTACCATTTTTTTCTTTAAGAAATGCATGCTGTACTATTTTAAACTATTCGCTTCTGAAACCCTTTATAGTATCTTTTTTTTTCGTTATTGTGAAGAGAGAGAGAAAAATCAAAAAGTTGTGCACGTCTAGTTCATTTCTTTCTGATTTTCCAGAATGCATATAAACAGTCACTTTGACTGGTTTCCCGTTGTCGTTGTACAGACTATAAAATATGAGGAGAGAGAGTAGGTGTGTGTGTATTAGTGTGTAGATAGAGTGGCGCACCAAACCCACAACTTCACTTTAAAGATACAGTAGATATGGCCGGTGCGAAAAAAAATTCGTGCTATCCGAATTCGACATTAGATTTTGCCGATCTACTTCCAATCAGCAATCGACAAAAAGGAGTATACCGCAGCGCTATATTCCACGATGTTGATCTTCTCTTGACCTCATTCGTTAGTGTAAGTTAAAATATTCCGGAATGTAATAGTAATAATACAAAAGGACAAAAAGCCACTATTTTTTTTATGCCTTGACTAAAATAGTTATTTTTACCAGAAAGACGAACATACATACAGTTCCTTCAACAAAGTATGGAATGAACTTGAATTTGTATATGTACATTTTGGGTGCCTTTCCCAAGACTTCCACCCAGATTTTATGCATGTATTTTTTGATGCTATCCTTAGTAAGTACGCAAATAGCCAAGTGCTTGATACAAAGAAATGAAGGCTAATTTTCAGACAATGATAATTTAGGATATGCCAATAGTAATGTAACTGTTGTGCGTGTAGGTGTAATTTATGCACTCTACTTTATGTACCATTCTCAGCCTGAAGTGTGGGAGAAAATCCATATACGTGTTACCCCAGGTAATGCCTTTACAACACTTGATAGTCGAAACAAAACAACTGATAGATTCAACATAATATATGGATATATAGAAGAATGGAAAACGATGTTTGATTTTTATATATACTGCTGTCATGAGAAAATATTTCTTGAATCAGTCTTTGTGTTTAAACGGTTACGGGAAGAAAAGGCTTTTCATTTTACAATTACCACCACTATTAAAGGATCTAATTACTTGGAACAAAAAGAGGCGGAAACCCCCAACAAGTAAATTGAGACACTTGTAAAGATAGACGTATAGGTACTTACGCATATCTTTAGTTTATTAGACCGCTTACGGAACTTTAAGCAACAGCGGATAGAATGTGATGCAGTAAGTTGATTGTTTAATTTATTTTGCTAGTCTGTGTATGTGGGATACTGTAGATATGTCTATAATAATCTCAAACTACACATACTAAGCTTTAATGACATAATCGTAATCATACTCTTAATTAATAGGCAGGTATCAATTCTAATGAACACGCCACAAAGTTTAAGGCTTTAGCGGGAAAATTCAAGCGTGCCAAAGAAGCCACTCTCAGGACGCCACAAGCAACAATTGCCATTAAAGAGCTTCTTGAAAAACGTGCTAATATTAAAGAAAGCAATTCTCGCCTACTCCAGAGTGCACTGACATCAAGTGCACTGGCAATTGACGATAATGCATTTCTTGAACAACTTGATACGCCAACTACCAAGCTGTGGAAAGAAAGAGAAAGTCGGTTACGAGATTCCTGGATATAAAAATATATTACCAACCTTTATTTTAAGAAATTCCTTTTAATATACATGTATATAGATAGGCAAAAGATGCACGTATTACTAGCTTTTGTTATTACGTTCATTTAGAAATAAATAAGTCATTTAGTTAGAGTTTTGGAGAATTATTATTATATAAGCTGTACTATGGCGGTCACCCCTTTGCTTTGCCTTGGTTCTTTTTTTTTTTACTTTACTTTAAAAATATAGTACAAATAATAAAGCTCATTTGTGCGCAACAAACCCTGTGATTGCGTATGTATAATAAGACCAGGCATATTTGATGTAACCAAAGAAATTGATGATCCAAGTGCATTATCTTTTATAGCTAGAAATACAAAGGTAATAAATGCATTCTTTGGTTTCACTGATTAATATTTGGGTTATTCTTGAAAAAGATATAAAAAGAAGAAGAAAGAAGTTTATACGTAATTTACACGTTGTTTTTAGGGTTGTATCAAATAAGATTAAACAAGGTACTGAGCATTGAAAGAGATATAAAACACAGGATGTCTAATGATGCCAATGTGGGCAATAATATAGTCATTTGTGTGTGCACGCCAAAATTAAAATATTCTTTTTTTTTTAAAGAAAAAACAAGGTTGTATAAATACGTATATTCTCATATGACCCCATCTCATCTCATTGTAACACCGTGAAACAAGTTGTTTGAAAAAAAAAAAGAGAGAGAAAGAAGGAGAACCCATAGGTATCATAGGTATATGAAGCAAATAGAAGAAAAGAAATTGGGCTGTGGAACAAAAAAAAGAAAGGGCATAACTAGATGAGTATGTGTATGTGTGTATGTGTGTGTGTATGTGTGAGTGTCATTCAAATGCCATTAAAGACCAACAAGTTAGGGGTATCACTAGGTATCTTGGTCAGGACATCACGGCTACTGAGCTCAATAATCATGTCCTTGACTTGCTTTGGCGTCAGAATTTTGTCAGAGACACTCAAAATATAAGCAGACAGACCGGCCACATGGGGAGAAGCCATAGATGTGCCTGAGATAGTGTTAGTGGCGTACTTGCTACCCTTCCACACCGACAAAATGTTCATGCCAGGAGCAAATACATCAACGCATTTGCCAAAGTTAGAAAAGTAGGCACGCTCGTCCTTAATATTGGAAGCGCCGACAGTGATAGCCAACTCAGCTCGAGCAGGGGAGTAGTCGCATGCATCTCGATTGTCATTGCCTGCAGCAACTACAAAGACCATGCCGGCTTCAACAGCCTAGATTGATTCCACAAATAGAGAGAAAGAAATAAAGAAAGAAAGAGAGGGGGTGGGGGATGCAAAAACAGCAAAAGTAAGTATATGATACAAAGATTGTTGGAAACCACAAGACTTACACCATCAACGACCATGTCAAGACCACGACTCTTGCCTCCACCAAGACTCATGTTTGCAACAGAGCCTTTGTATGGCTTTCCGGCTGCCTTTGCTTCCGCAGCATCTTTCTCGTGTTGTTGTGTGGCCCAGTCGACACCGGCAATCACATCAGCCATTGATCCAGATCCATTGGACCTCAAGACTTTGACTGCCACAGGCAGAGCTTGCTTGGCCACACCATAGCGTTTTCCACCAATTGTGCCTGCGCAGTGAGAACCGTGGCCGTTACCATCGACATCTTCATCGTCAGCGGGCATAGTCTTTCCCCACGTTGCACGGCCTTCAAAGTCAACATGTTCGGTGTTGATGCCAGTATCAATTACATAAACTTTAATATCTTTGCCAGCCTCGGTTTGGTAGTCATATTTGTTATAACTTCTCAAGTCCAATGGCCGACGATGGGAAATACGGGCAAGTCCCCAAGGTGCATTGCGCTGCAACTCAGTGGCATATACCCGTGAATCTTTTTCTACAAAAGATACCTTTTAATTCCCAATGAATTAAAGAATTAGAACAAGTATTAATATGCATGTATATATATATATATATATATATATGTGTGTGTGTGTGTGTGAAAGACAGTGGTGGTTGTAA
Source organism: Phycomyces blakesleeanus NRRL 1555(-) (assembly GCF_001638985.1). Lineage (NCBI taxonomy): Eukaryota > Fungi > Mucoromycota > Mucoromycetes > Mucorales > Phycomycetaceae > Phycomyces > Phycomyces blakesleeanus. Next base: position 543,264 of record NW_017265142.1, read on the forward strand.
TATACTTACATCATTCGATTGGCGAATTTGCTGAAGGACAGCGTCACTAAACTTTCCAGAATATCCTTTAAAGTACTGTGTATCATATATATGATCGATTCTGACCCTATGGTCTATCCAGGCAGTGTCTTGCGAGACCTTGGCTTGGATCCAGGTATTGTGTTTTTCAATCTGCTGCGGATGGAGATGAGGCTTGAGAGCAATGATGTATTGACCACCCAATGTCTCTGCATCGTCTGAAGTGTAGAGTGGGGCAAGTTTGCCTTCAGAGAAACGAATAGGCTGAATAACTGGTACTGCGGTAACATAGCCTGTAAGCAAAAGTGCGGCTGTCAAAAGAGTGATCTTCATTGTATGGGGGAGAGTCAGTAAGTGAGTATGAAAGTGGAACAAAAGGAGGTGAATAAATAGAATAAATATATATATAAAAAAATAAAATAAAAAAAGAGGCTGAAATGATTTGTAGTTTTGCTGTTCAATTGTTTGGCTTTGGTGTCTCACAAAAAGCCTTTATAAAGAGCACCTGTAGACGAAACAGATGTCGTGTGACGGAAGCATCTTTCTAAAAACAGTGTAATCGGAAACAGTCAAATATATATATATAAATAAATAAATTTGCACCCACAAGCACACCCACACCCACACGCATACGCACACGCACACGCACACGCACACGTACACGTACACGCACAAAGTCTTGTCAAAAGCCTATAGCTCATTTAATAAAAACAAATATAAATGTCATTCCTGTGGAAATACATCAACAAAATCCCTCATCAGTCTGCTCTTCAAGTGAGTTTTGTCAATTTATATAATTTCAATTGTTAATAGATCGCCCCTACACACATACACACACATGCATACAAAGTTGCGGACTAGGTCATTTGAAAAAGAACTTGTAGATCTGCCCGAAGAAGCACGATCTATTATTGATAATGTACAGTTACATTGGGGAGATTGCATTGAGTTTGTTGGTGCTCCTGGTACAGGAAAGAGTCCAAGGATGATTAAGCTTGCACAGCTGGTGGCATCAGATTCCTCTCAAGTGGTTTTTGTTGATTTCGATTGTCGTATTCATCTCCAACCATTTGAAAATCAATATCTCTATCAACCTCAAGATGAAGCAGAACGATATGGGGTCATATTGGGTCTCCGTCGGTGGTTGAGTGAGAATACAGATAGTGTAGTGGGTTGGGTTTTTGTGGATGGATGGTTGGACCAGGAACTGAAGAGGGAGTTAGTTTCATGTCAAGCGATGTGGGGCTTTATCTTGGTGACATCACGACAACATACCCAGATTGGTTCGCGTGTAAGCACAGACTCGAGTGTAAGCACTGTACGGCGTCATAATCAGCGTAATCAGTGCCATTCTATTGTGTGTTTACAGATGGCTTGAGCGGCACATCTGTATGTATTATATATGTATATAAATGTATGTGAGTACAATGAATCCAAAATTTAAGTCGCAGGCCAATAAAAATCAATTTCGCGTTTTTAGAAATAGAAGTCGTATTTTTGGAAACCTTGTTACTTGCTTAGAGTACCCGTAGCAGTAGCAGTATCAGTAGCATTTCCATTTTCAATAATTTGTAAGTGCTGATGAGCCCCACGCAGGCGTTTGAACATATTCAAAAAATAAAAGACTTGGATAAATAAATTATACGATCAAATATAGTTTTCTCTACTGGTAATCTTATTCCTACTTTAATAAAGGACAGGATTGAAAGCCTCAGCCTTACAACTTTCCTCGAAAGGTTGTGCATATTTCACCTTTTTAGTGTATTATTTTCTAATGTGAGAAACGGCTGGTTAAAGTTGGCGTAATGATAGTGGAGGAGGGCGAAGAAGGGATAGACTGTGATAACGTAGTAGCATTATCGGTCGTGGTTATGGTAGCGGGACAAACGATGTAGATAAAAAAAATGGTTTTCTACGAATCTCTTCCAAAGCTGCCGTGTGATCGTCAAGACATTACATTGCTCATTTTTTGTTTTTTGTTTTTTTACGGTTTCAATGTCTTGGTTCTCTAAAAAGATCCGTTTTCTTTGGCTTAGTCCATCAATTGCTCGAAAATACAGATCTTTGAAAGCAGCAGTATTTTCTTCTTCTTTGTCGATTTCTGGGGAAACAATCCATCCTGCAATTAGATATCATGCTTGTATCGTTTCGTCATCACGCTCTTCCGTATTGATTAATGGTAAATTTTTATCTGTCAAAAAAATGAGCTAGTTTAGCCATGACTTCTATCGGTTTGCTTGTTTATTTTAAAAGAGAAAACAAGTTCTTGGCCATCTATCTGGTGCATGGAAGATATTTTACAAATGGAAAATTCTGGGGATTCATAAGTTATTCTTGTCATGACTTTGGAAGTGTTACAGGTAAGTATGATCAAAGACAATTGATGGCTATTTATATGAAAGGGATGTATATAGAGATAGAGACAGGATAAAGAAGGGAAGAGATGTTACGCATTTTTATGTACCTGCTTAAAGTGCATCTGGGCGGAGGTACAACCTTTCAAGAAAGTGATACGTTTTCAAAAATATAATTTTTATTTCCAAAAACGTGAGACTGATTTTGATTGGCCTACGACTTCAATTTTGACTCTCTGGTGATCTCGATTTTGATTGGCTGCGACATTGCATTTTGGATTCACTGTATTGTATTGTATTTTTGTATATGTATATGTATATAATTGTGAGGTAGTAAACCTTGTAAATACATGGTTCCTGTTATGTCAATTGGTGTTCCTGTGTGTGTGTGTTTGTGTGTGTGCGTCCGTTTATTTTTCTTTTGTTCTGTTCTGTTTTCATTTCTACTTTTGGCTTACCATTTTTTATTTATTTATTATTATTGTTGTTACTTATAAAGTTCTTCCTCTTATATTCTTCTTCTTCCTCTTCTTCTTCTTCTTTTGCTTCCTTTGATATATCTATATACATCTTTTATTTGACCTCTTTTTCTTTCTATTTATTATTTGCTGTCTTTTTGGCTTCTGTTTTTTTTTTCTTTAAAAAAACACAAAAACTTTTGTGCATTTTGATACATAAAAAAAAAGAAAAGAAAGAAAATATAGTAATAATGCCTGTTGCTGATTATCATCTACAAACGTTTTCCAGCGCTATCCTAGACGAAGGTTCTCCCCTTGATGTATCTGTAATTGAATCAACGATAATTCTCAAGGACGCCACTGAGGACCGTGCGGTAACGGTGAGCCTATTACTATCTTTTTATAAATATATATATATATATATATGAATTTATACTAACTCTAAATAAATAAATAAAATATATATGTAAAAAGGTTTTTAATGTGCTTATTGACGACACCGAAAAACACCTTTCGCTTGTACGGTACATTGCAGACTTTGTCGAGTTTAGCCAACGGGTAATGAATAATTGCAATAAACTAAAATAATAATAATAATAACAATTTAAACAATGAGATACACACACACAGAAATATATAATATATAATATATAATATATAATATATAATATACACACACAAATATATTCAGTTACTCATGCGCCCAAGAGAGGCCCTTGTAGATCAAAGCTCATTACCCTCGTACCAAAATCACCCTTCCTCCACTCTATGACCGTATTGAGAATAAACGCTATGGCTATGGCCTACGAACCTTTTTTACCGGACTAGCCCTTATTCGTCGTCGTAAACCCAACTCTGAAAAGGTTCAGCAATACATCCTCCAATGTATACAGCATCCTCTCATTCGCCACTCGTCCCTCCTTCGCGATTTTCTCTCTGTTCAGCGTGAGGGGGACAATGTTTCCAGACGTTTTCCAGATATCATACCCCCTCCTACATCTCAGCCAATCGATATTCCCCTATCAATCTCCTCCCCTCTGTCGACAGCAAGGTCTTCTGTTCTATCGTCATCAATATCGTCATCGTCATCATTAGCCATATCCGAATCTTCAGATTCAATAATTTCAGCACCAGAAACTCCTCTAGACAACAGTCTCCCAGACACCACCTCTACACTCCCAAAGACCATCAGTGACTTCCAGTTCATCCGTGTCTTGGGCAAGGGATGCATGGGTAAAGTACTGCTGTCTCGTAGCCATCGCTCACACAAACTATATGCCCTCAAGGCTATCAGCAAAGAATGGGTTATCACCCAGAGAGAAATAGAACACACCAGAACAGAACGAGACATTCTCACACGCATTGCCCACATCAATCATCCTTTTTTGATTCGTCTCCACCATTCGTTCCAAAGTCACCATCAATTGTTCTTGGTATTGGATTACCATGTCGGAGGTGATTTGGCCACTCAATTGGCCTTCTGGGGTCGTTTCACACCCGATCGATGTCTGTTGTACACGGCTGAAATACTCTTGGGACTCCAGGAACTCCATCGTCAAGGAATTCTTTACAGGTAAGAATTTTTTTTTAAAAAAAAAATAGAATCGATGCCAATGGTATTATCTTTAGGTAATCGATCGACCCAGTCAATCGGATAATTGACCCTGTCTTTTTTTTTGTATTCTATTCGGCAGGGATCTTAAGCCAGAAAATGTCTTGGTTGGGGCAGATGGCCATTTAGTCCTGACTGACTTTGGGCTTTCTAAGCAATTCAAGTCTGACTTGAGTGAAATGGAACACCAACGCACACGCACCTTTTGTGGTACACCAGAGTACCTTGCACCAGAAATATTACAAGCCCAGGCCTATTCTTATCATGTTGACTTTTGGAGTCTAGGCACGATTCTCTACGAAATGCTGACAGGAACCACTCCATTTTGGGCAGAATCCCGCGCAGAGATGTATCGACGAGTGATGGATGATCTTCTAGAGTTCCCGCCCGATCTTCCACCTGTCACAACAGACTTTATTGCCGGCCTTCTTGAACGCGATCCGGCCATGCGACTCGGGACCGGCCCTGGAGGAGATGTCCTCATTCGCTCCCACCCTTACTTTGACTCACTCGACTGGCCAGACGTTTACTTTAAGCGCATCGAACCTGCGTATGTCCCAGACCTCACCTCAGACACAGACGTCAGCCATTTTGACCAAGATTTTGTACAAATGTCCCCACGCTTGTCGATGCCTCTTGGGGATGATATCCTGGACGCGTTCCCGCACGCTTTTCAGGGGTATTCCTACAAGGAAAGCTCCCTCATGTCTAGTTCTGATAATAGACCCGAAAGTATGTATGGCACAGACGAGTACATGCCAGAATACAACCATCCTGGAGCTGATCCTGCAAAGCCTGACCACCATACCTACTCTTCTGGCCCATTCATGTGCCGTACACCCAGCTACAGCCTTCCAAGCTTCTACCCTCCTTCAATCATGTCCCTTGATTCTGTGTATCATGTCGATGATATTTCTTCTATTTATGACTGAAGGCTATACTTCTCCAACTTTTTTTTTTCTTTCTCTCTATTTCTCACGCACATTACACATTACACATTACACACTACAAACTGTACACCTCACACTGCACACCGCACACCGCACACCGCACACACTTCTTTTGCTGGTCAAAAGATGGAGTTCCTTTTTTTAAAAAAAAATTCCCATATACATCTTTATACACGCTCTCACCCTCAATTACATACACTTAAAAAAAAAGAATTTGTACCTTTTTATTGCTGTTCTTTCTGCTACTTCTTGCTCATTTTTTTTGCTCTCTTCCTCTCCCTCTCTCTGTCTCTCTTTATCTCTATTTCTCGCATTACTCCTTATTACTCTTATTATTATTTTTATTGGTATCATTGATATTGTTCTTGCCATTTTTTCTGTTATTATTGTTATTATTATTTTTATTATTATTATTATTTTGCCTACTAATATAATTATTATTATTGTTACTGGCATTATACTGTTGCGCTATTTGATGTGTGTGTATTTGGATGGATTATTACTTTGAAGCATGATTCATAAAAGGCTGCTGCAATGCTTTTTGCAATTTCTTCACCTTTTGATCTCCAAAACCAGGACACATGGCTATTGCCTCCGCAGAAGCTTTGGTGATCCCTTCAAATGATTCAAAATTTGATAAGAGAGTTGTGGCATCTGTTTTGTTCACAGTGTTGACGTTTGTAAGACAATCGGTCATCTTGATTTGGTAATCGTCTACCACACGTTCTCGCAGTAGATCAGTCGACTTGTTCTCAAAGTACTTGTAGGTCTCCAAGTACCGGCCAGCCTCTTCTAGACTCCAGGCCAGCATGAGTGTAAAATTGTGGGTTATGACTGCACAATTGAGCTCCCTCAATGCTTCTGAGGAGCTGTCGATGTCAACAGAGACCAAGAGTACTTTGAGGACATAGGCATTTGCAAGCTTATTCATGCGCTCATATATGTATTCAGGATGAAGACGATGGTAACGCAAACTCAGATACAGTACACCCGTCGTTTTTCCCACCACATAATCAGGTCTGATTGCACTGTCGAATTCCCAGGCCACGTTACGAATATATTTGAGAAGAGGATTGTCTTGTTGAGTAGTACTCACAAGAATAGTATTTCCGTATGATTTTTTGGTGTTATTACTACTGGTGGTCTGGTGGTTACGCCATGCGGAGGGATTAGATTGAGGTTATTTACATTGATGGGGGATGATTCAAAAGAGAGTTGGTTGTCCTGGCTGTTCCTTTTGTTTTTCCCATACCAGAAAGAAAGCAAAAGGCAAAGTTTGGTTGACATGAATGTTACCTTGTTAAAAACTTGTGCTCTTTCTACTATCTTTAAAGGAGATGCCGCACAAAAGTCTTTATTATTTTCAGTCATTTGGGTAGATTGATGTAGAGCAAAACAAAAATGATAAAGTATTATGTGTATTGTATGTGTATTGTGTGTGTGTGTGTGTGTGTGCTGGGTGGGTGGGGATTTCTTGTTCAATGGTGTACTTTTTCCTTTTTAGGAATATAACAGTCCATTTTATTTTATTTTATTTTATTTTATTTTATTTTTTAATTCAGTGATCAAAAGAGGATCGCTCAGCTTCTTTTTGCTTTTTGTTGTTGTTGTTGTTGTTCTTGTTCTTGTTCTTGTTCTTGATGTTATGAAGTTACGGGTGGACTGATTGTTAATAGCAGTTTTTGTACTTTATTTTTCGTTGATACCAGAAAAAAAATCATGAGAGAAAATATGGCTTGTAGTATGATCACAAGAGCGAGAGAAAATGATAGTAATGAAATACTGATTTATTCCATTTTTAAACATATGTATTTATATATGCTGTGTGTATTGATTTTATATCTAAATTTCTCTTGTGATAAGCGCCCTTTCTTTTCTTGATATATATAGCTATATTTTGTGAGAGTAAGAATGGTCTAATGGATATTGTTGTTTCTTTCTTTGGATTTAACCCTTTCAAGTAAATAAGAATGCAGAAGATTAACAAGATTTTCGATATATTATAGGCCTTTGCGCCCTTTTTTCTTTTTTTTTTCTTTTCTCTTTCTTGGGTACAATGTCGTACATTGACAGCTTTCAATTACTGTAACTATAAAAAGCAAAGGATAGGATATCTGATAAACAGAGTCAAGAGACTTTCATTTATCTTGATCTTTTATATATTTGATTTTAATTGTGTGGGTAAATTTGCAATTAAATATTGGGATCTCAACCAAGCCAAAAAGTTAATATTTCAAATAAGTGCTTGACTTGTTATTTCATTAACATTAACATTAGTATTAATATTCAATTGTGGTGCTTTTAATAGTACAATTCAAGGTTTAATCTTCACAAAAAAAATGATACATGTGAATTCTGTGACAAGGCATTGTTCTAATGTGCTTCAATCCTAGTGAGCACAGTGGCGTCATGGATACATTACACAGTACAAAAAAGAAAGAAAGATAATAAGCTTGTAATGAATAACAATAGTCGGAAATACGGACACAGATACAGATACAGATACAGATACAGACACGGACACAAACTACACGCGCGAGATGTCTTTAGTCTTTAGATTCGAGATATATTTAATGACAATAAATGACTCATAACAATAACAAAGAAGAATAAAACAATATTTCATTAATCGAAAGCCATGAATAATTTCTTACTTTTATACACTATCTATGTATGTACCTGGCCACTCTCTTACTTTTCTCAATATAGAACCTACAGTGCAAGAACCAAATAAAAAAACAAATAAACAACAACAACAACAACAAGAAAGTGAATTGAATTGAATTGATTTTCTGTGTAAATAATATTCTCAAAATCACTGATCATCTCAACCTCTTTAATCCAATAAAATAAAAATTAAAATTAAAAGAGTGTATTCCGTACTGACCATTTTACCGGTCACACGCCCTCATAACGTAGATACAGGTTTTTCGGACCCAAATGAGCTTTTTTTTTTGGCAAACTTTCGGTTTTTGGTGAAAATTAAATGGGCAAAGTTCAAGTATCGAAATGGTGATATTTGGACACTTACATGAAAATAGAAATTATGAAATATGATTTTCCCCACCCTCCCTTCCCTTGGCTAACTCCGCTAGTAGTGATTGGCATATAAACTCTAGAGTGGCTCTAATAGAGTATATAGTTGATCTATTTGATGCGGGTTCAGACTAGGGAATGTGAGGGTGCGGATCAATCATATCTCATAATTTCTATTTTCATGTAAGTGTCCAATATATCACCATTTCGATACTTGAA